>NC_079496.1:77725221-78031890 GCF_030052815.1 Hevea brasiliensis
TAATAAAATCAGTGTTTTAAAAATGGTAATAAAAATCGAGCAAGGTGCCGTCTGTATTTCGGACAAATTGTCCTTCTAAACCTGTAAAAAAACAGTTCAATATGATAATATTCTCAAAATCTCAACTATTTCATAGTTTCAAAATGCAATCCATCACAATATACATTCATCCAAACACTCTCCATAGGAGTTTAATATATACAAATTATTACAAACCTTAAAGTTTTAGAATATACAAAATTACATAACAAAATGTCAAAATACAACTGATAGTCATTACACAAGATCCTAAGTCCTACCATGTATGATGTGTAGTGAAGATGACTTTGGACTCCTGTGCAGATCTGATGTCTCACTCGGTTGTAGGTCTGCTGGCCTCCTCAGTTGTGTCTTCAATACCTACGCGTAGCAAAAGCAATGCACTAAACAATTTTGCTTAGTGGTGCTAAATATAAAGAAATATACACTAAAATAAAATAAATGAATTGTTTATGAATTTATGACATTAATATTCTTTGTAGTTGTTGATTCTACTTTTATTTGGTAACCTTTCATTTTTGCTAATTTTGGTGGTGCTGTATGTCAATAAACTGAATTTACCTATTTAAATTTAATAATGCTTAAATTAACTGCTCGTGTAGCCTGTACACTAATCAAACTGGATAAACGAATATACTAGCACTAGGTACCTAGTACCTTGGGCCATCACACCATCGGTCACAAAGTGTATCCCGATGTGCAAACAGTGTGGCTAAAAGGCGATATAGTCAATCCGGTGATAAGCCAAGTATAATAACACAATACGTATAGCCGTAGGCTATTAAAGTCACAGTGCGGCATAATAAGTCATAAAAACATAGCATGGCATGAAGCCATTTACTAAATAGCTATCGGAATCCTATTGGCATGCCAACCTATCCAAACTAGTCAACTAGGCAAACTAGGGCACATTACAAATTAATTGTTTAATTCTTCATTTTTTTGAGTTTACTAGTTATCATGTAATTCACAAGTCAATGTAAATGTTGACCTTTTTAGGTAATATGGATAAGTTGATTCTAGCATCCACATGTCACAAATTGTAATTCAATAAGCTGCCAATATAGTGCAATTTACCCTTTTCACAAGTTGACATTCATTGCCAAATTACTTCAAGCATCATCGTATGTAAATGTCAAATTTTCAGTTTTAGTGTGCTAGATTGGTCTAGCTTAATGTCCTATTTCTCTTGGATTTTAGCTTCTGGTCAAAGAAGCAAAATTGTTGCTCTATGTCTTATTGAACTTTTGGCACAAATTTCAGGTCATTCTGAGTTGTAATATGGTCAATTTACTAAAGCTGGACAGATTGCATCTTTAGTGCAAGATTTGGTCAATTTTAGGTCAAATTCAGTTCTGGTAGTTTTGGTACCCGAACTTGGGCAAGCAATTTGACTTGGTTCTGGCCATTTTTGGGCTTTGGTGTCTTCATAAGAATTGTAGCTCTATGTCTAAGCTTTCCATGGTAAAAATTTCAGGTCATTGGGACCTGTTTTGAGTGAGTTATGGTCATCTTAGTGACTACTATTCATATGGTCAAAAATCTGTGCTGCACTTACCAATTCCAGATTAGATCATTTTTAATGTCAGTTTCTAGGAAGAATTTTGGAAACATTTCTACATGAAAGTTGGCCTTTTTTGTGTCTAGTTTCACCTCCCATTGGCCTCATACTAATTGGGGTCACCAATTGTGACTTACAGTTCAATTTACCTACTGCCTTCACAACACAAAATCTGCACACAAAGAACACTTCCAAATGACACTTCTCCTCCTCCCAAAACTACAAATATACATTCATAACACTTCTATACCATTCATCATATCTCAATCATGTCCATTTGGAAAAAATATACAAGTGTTCCATGCACATTATACAACCCTAATTTGCAAAGTTAAATTCAACATAATATATATATATATAAACACTTGATTATAACATATACCTCCTAACTATTACTTCACATATACTACCCTCAATTCATCTTCACCATAATTCATTAAGAAAATTCATGAAACCAAACCCTAATTCATGAATTTAAAGGCTGCCAAAGGTGGCAGTTTGCTAAGACATAAAAATTGCTTTCCAAACCCTCAAATTCAAGTGCCCAATGTACATATACATGAAAACTAAATTACTACATTATTAAAATGACTAAATCAACATTATTTTCTATCCATTAGAGGTAAGAAAAACTCAAGTAACATAGGTTCTCATGGCTACCAAAATTGAAAAACACCATAACTCAATAAATTCTTCCATTCTCTTCACCATTCAACTCACCTCAACCTAAACATGAAGTTTACTAAAGCAAGGGAGAGAATTTGGACACTTACTTCTTTTGGATCTTGTTAAAAACTCACTAAATCCCTTCCTTCTTGCTCCCAAAAGCTTCCTCAAGGTGAGTGTGCAAGCTTTAATGAAGAAACTAAGTGGAAATAATTGCTAAATCAATGGTGCATGGTGATGGAACTCATTTGGCCATGGTGGACTTCAATGGAGTTTCTTCCATGGTGAGCTTCGGCTGGTTATTTGGGAGGATGAAGATGGACTGAAATTCTATCCACTTTGCTTTATTTAAGTCCCATAATTCATGGTTAGTGGAGCACTAAGGTTTCTTTTATTGTTAAATTATTTAAAGTTTCATTATTTGGATTTTAAGCCCCATTTCTTTCTCCATTCATATAATGTATCTCATTTTAATTTTTCATGAAATTTTCAAAGTGTAATATTATTTATTTTTAATGGAAATTGAGGTCAAAAGGCAACTCTAGGTGTCAAATGACTAAAATGCCCTTCTTCGGGTTGTATTCCCGATTTTTCAGTAATACCGATTTTTATCTATTTCTCGATTTTTTGTTTTTCTTTGTACTAATTTATTAATTTTTCTTTGATATTTCTAGTGTCAATTACATTTTAATAAACCTTTAATTATGTCCCAAAATATAATTCCAAGGGTTCCCCGCGGTCCTGGGGTCGGCAATTGCCTTCGTCGTAACTTTTCGGTGCGGTCACCTATCGCTACGGTGTGGGCTTGTTTAACTTACTTTCATTTCCTCTCTTTTATTTTTTTTTATTTTTCTTGTATTTTCTTTTTATTTATTTCATCATTATATGTCTGTTCACTATCACCGAAGTGTAGTTTCAGACATCCTGACTTGCTCGGACTAACATTAGGTCATCGGAACAATAGAATGTACGGACTACATACAGGAAGGATGTTACATTGGGTCAATTAAACCTAGAACCAATCAAAAGGTGACATGTGGTAAGGGTTTTAAGTGTAAGGATCTAAAAACAAATTACACAATCTGCTCATTCTCAAAAAGGTGCCACCACCCTTGGCTCCTTTCCCTTCTCTTCTTCTTTATCTCTCATCATTTCAAAGAGATTAGCAAATAAACTCTTGAATTAAAAATACTAAAAATTGTTTCTAGTGTCCTGTTTACATCTATAATCTCTTAAAAGGAAAAACTTGATTTTCTAATTCATAGAAAAAGCTTTAGAAGCTATTCAAGGGCTGCCATAGGTGATCTTAGTGTGGACAAGTTAGAGGGACAACATCTGGTGTCCTAAAGACGCATCCCGAAGGTGACAAGCACACTGCAGTGCATCAAGAGGTTAGTTCACTTATTCTTGATCTAATCTAGGGTTCTTAAAATTAATCTGATTAATTCTAAAATCTTAAATAGCAAATGTAGATCCAAAAACATATTAAAAGAGTTTTAATATGTTGCTTATCATTGAAATCAAATAGATAAAAATAAATCTTGCGTGATGCATGTGACCCTAGATGAAAAATTTTTGAATTCAATTATATAAACTTATATTTTTCATGCTTCTGCTCCTTTAATTGGTATCAGAGCCACTATAATTGCTATTTAAATTGTTGATTATGTGATTTAATTGTGTGGTATGATCATGAGATGATAGATCCATTACTGGTTGTAAAGAAAGGTGGCGACTTAGTGATGAACACCATTGTGTGCGCAAGGTTTGTTCATCCCTTATGGTGCGCATGGTTTTGGGCAATATTTGTGCAATTGTTGTATTATCTAGTGCTCATAATTATGTCCATTTTATGTCTAATTAAATTGTTTAATTAGAGTTTTAATCACACAATTAAATTTTGATTCAAATATGAATTTTAAAAACTATTTGAATGTGATTCAAATCTGAATTTTTAAAGTTGTTTAAATGTGATTCAAATCTGAATTTTAAAAGTTGTTTGAATGTGATTCAAATCTGAACTTTTAAATTTGTTTGAATGTGATTCAAATATGAATTTTTAAATTTGTTTGAATCATATTCAAATCTGGATTTTTAAGTTGAATATGAGATATTCAATTTAATTTAAGTATGTATGTTTTATTTAGTTGTTAAATAGTGATATGTATGATGGATGATCATAGACTATAAAAGACCAATGTGATTGGATTTATTTCTTTTATGTTTCTTTGGGTTGTAATTTAAATTAATTTATTTTAATTTACTTTTGGGCATGTATTATTAAGGTTGTAATAATTTTTGGGTTGCAATTTTATTTATTTAGTTCTTGTAAATTCGCCTTGGTATACCAAGGATTATTATGTAATTGGATTACAAGAAGATCAAGGAGGTCAAGAGCATTGGTGGGACCAGTGGGAGGAATTCAAGATCAAGTGTCGATTATGTACTCCTTCAGCAACTCTTATAATATGAATGAATGAAATGCACCTAGGAATGCCCTGATTCAATTCTTAGTGGCTCAGAATTGAATCCCTTAGAAAGTCCATAATCATACCATATTTACTGTTTATCCATGAATGCATGAGATGTATGGGAATGTATGCAAGTATATGATATATGCATGCTAAATGGAGAATGTGCAAAGTGAGACCTTAATAGTAATTAGGATGACCATAAAATCTTCCAAACAAATGATTAAGTTGGAAATACTATAATTAAAGTAATTATAACATGGACCCTCCATTGGGGCAATTATTTTAAGAAATTTTAAATAGTTGCATATGATGCAATTAATTTAAGAGATATTCTTAAGAATAATTGTTAAGCATGAGATGTTATGAATATGTAAATGTTTTGGTGGCCAATATTGGATGTACCTGAGGACATTAAAATTATTTGCATAATTACTGGCTCAATGGGATCAACTTAACTAATGCAAGATAAGTCAATAATGGATGTACTTAAAATTTTGAGCGTTAGGGGCTAGGTAAAGGATTAAACCTCACATGAGATGTGATGGGTAAGGAGTTGCTCACTTATAGTTTATTGTAATTCCAATAATGGATGTACCTGAGGATAATCAATAGAATTATAAGAATTCAATCACCCACTAGAAATCCATCCAACTAGGGTTTCCGTTTTCTACTTTGGAAGTGTAGGATTCACTAAGTTAGTGGGAGGACTAATTTGATTAAAAGACCATAATCATTTTGGTTAATTACATAACACATTTACTAATTAATATGGTTATTTTTTGCAGTTAATTTTCTGATAATAATGAGCACAGAACAACCACCACCATCCAATATCCTTGCAAGCATACTTGATCGCAATAGGTTGATAGGACCTAATCTGTCTGATTGGCTAAGAAATTTAAAACGTGTCCTGAATCTTAAACATATAGGATATGTTCTAGACTCAAATGTTACTAGTCCTTTATCTCCAGAGGCCACTCCAGAGGAACATGAAACTTTGGACAAGTGGAAGGAGCATGATATGAGAGCTAAGTGTTACATGCTTGCTTCTATGAGTAATGAGTTACATAAGCAGTATGAAAACATGCAGAGTGCGAATGAGATCCTCCTTCACCTACAAGAGTTGTATGGTGAGCACAGCAAGAATGCTAGTTATGAGATATCTAGACAGCTGCTTCGCATGAGGATGTCTGAGGGATAGAATGTTGGGGATCATGTCCACAAAATGATTCGGCTGATTGAGCAGTTGGAACATCTTGACTTCAACATGGATTTCGAACTAGAGACGGATTTGATCCTTTAGTCCCTTCTTGAATCTTTTGGGAATTTTGTGACAAATTTCCATTGACTAAACAGGAATGCACCTTGGCTGGTTTACTCAACTGCTGGTTATTGCTCAAAAGAATATGACGGGCAATAAAGGAAAAGAGGTAGCTTTGATTGCATCTTTTTCTACTAGAAAGTCCAACAAGAAGAAGGGCAATAAAAAAAAGAAACCTCAGATTCCTGGTCCTTCCAAGAAAATAGCTAAACAGAAAGGGAAGACTAAAGCTGATGGAGGCAAAGGAAAATGTTTCCACTGCTAGAAGGACGGGCACTAGAAAAGGAACTACCCAGAGTATCTTGCTTCTCTGAAGGACAAGAAGGATAGATCTTCGGAAGATATGTTTATATCTTGTTATTTAGATTCTGATGATACTCATAGTTCCTCTACAGCTTGGGTTTTAGATACTGGTGCCAGTTCTCACATTTCTTATGATATGCAGGAACTAGAAAATAGTAGCAGCTTGCGTTCTCGAGATGTTAGAGTCTGGATTGGCAATGGCTCAATTGTTGAAGCTTTAGCCATAGGATCTAAATCTTTTACATGTCTGGACATGTTTTGTGTTTGGATAATATTTTATATGTACTTGATGCTTTTAAGAACATCATTTCTATATCTAGTTTGACTAGAAATGGCTATGAATTTCAGTTCACAGAAGATGTTTGCAATATTTATTTTCGAAATAAATATGTTAGTCCAGTTTATATGAATGATGGTCTTTATTATTTGGATAATAATGACAAATACAAAATGAATGCAAGTGATCTAAATGAATGCAATGCCATGGTGAAAATCAACTCAAGTTCAAAATATATTTGGCACTTAAGGTTAGGTCATGTTGCAGAAGATAGGATTGCAAAACTGGAGAAAATGGTAATTCTATCCTCATTGGGCACTGAGCTTACTCCAACTTGTGAATCTTGCCTTCAGGGTAAAATAACTAGATCACCTTTTTTTGGACAAGGGTTAAGAGCTAAAAATATTTTGGAGCTAATACATAGTGATATTTGTGGTCCATTTAAGGAAATGGCTAGAGGCAATTTTCATTACTTTATTATCTTTACTGATGATAAATCAAGGTTTGGGTATTTGTATTTGATGAAATACAAACATGAATCCTTTGAAAAGTTCAGAGAATTTAAATCTGAAGTAGAAAATCAAACAGGAAAGAGTATTAAAGCTCTTCGATTTGATCGTGGAGGTGAATATTTGAGTACTAAATTTGATGAATACTTGAGAGAGCATGGCATTGTTTCCTAGCTAACTCCTCCATGAACACCACAGCTGAATGGTGTATTTGAAAGGAGAAATCATACCCTATTGGATATGGTACGTAGTATGATGAGCTATACTGATATGCTAATCTCCTTTTGGGGATTTGCATTAGAATCAGCTTTGTATATTCTGAATAGGATTCCATCAAAATTAGTTTCTTCCACACCTTATGAGATATGGCATGGAAGAAAACCAAGTCTTAAGCATGTTAAGATTTGGGGTTGTCCTGCTTATATCAAAAAGCTAAACACTGATAAATTGGAAACTAGATCAGAAAAGGGTCGATTTGTTGGATATCCAAATGATAGTTTTGGATACTATTTTTATTTGCCTACATCACAATGGTTGAGATAAGTAGAGATGCCACATTTCTTGAACAATAGTTTGTTCAAGAAGGAGGCAAAGGAAGGCAAAAAGAGTTAGAATTGGAGAATTTTGACCAACCAACATATCAGATGGATATAGATCCATCTAGTCAACCTACACCTATTGATGAAACATCTATAGCTGTTCCTCATAGAACAACTAGGGTATCTCACCCACCAGTGAGATATGGTTTCCTTCATGAAGAAGAACAAGAGTTGTCTACTCATGAAGAAGTAGTTCATGGAGATGATCCACTTTCCTATGAAGAAGCTATATCAGATATAGAATCTTCAAAATGGAATGATGCTATGAAATCCGAAATTTATTCCATGTATAAGAATTAAGTTTGGGATCTTGTTGACCCACTTGAATGTATTGTACCTATAGGGAACAAATGGGTTTTCAAGAAGAAAATTGGTTCTGATGGAAAGGTAGAGACCTATAAGGCAAGGCTAGTAGCGAAAGGGTTTCGCCAAAGGCAAGGAATTGACTATGAGGAGACTTTCTCACCTGCTACCATGCTTAAATCAATTAGGATTCTATTAGCAATAGCTGCATACTATGATTATGAGATTTGGCAAATGGATGTCAAAATAGCTTTTCTCAATGGATACATTGAAGAAAACATTTTCATGGAACAACCTAGGGGTTTCGAATCCCAAGATGGCTCCAAGGTATGCAAGCTAAAGTGATCCATTTATGGGTTGAAACAAGCTTTGAGGAGTTGAAACATCCGCTTTGATGAAGCCATTAAGTCATTTGGTTTTATCAAAAATGAGGATGAGCCATGTGTATATAAGAAAGCTAGTGATAGTGCTGTCACTTTCCTTATCTTATATGTGGATGACATTTTGTTGATGGGTAATGACACAGGTATGTTGACAACTGTAAATGTATGGTTATCAAATACATTCTCCATAAAAGACTTAGGGGAGGCAACCTATATTCTTGGGATTCGCATCTATAGAGATAGAGTGAAAGAATAATTGGTTTATCCCAAAGTCTATACTTAGAAAAGGTGTTAAAGAGGTTTAACATGCTTGGTCCAAGAGAGGATTATTGCCAGTGAGACATAGTATCCACCTTTCTAAAGAGATGTCTCCAAAGACAACTGAAGAAAGAGATAAAATGGCTAGGATTCCATATGCTTCGGCTATTGAAAGTTTGATGTATGCAATGTTGTGTACTAGGCCGGATATAGCATATTCTGTTAGTTTGACTAGCAGGTATCAATCCAATCCAGGTTTGGAAGACTGGATAGCTGTCAATAATATCCTTAAGTACTTGAGAAGAACTAAGGATTTATTCTTGATATATGGAGGTGGAGACTTGCAATTGGATAGTTATACTGATTCTGATTTTCAATCAGATATCGATGATAGAAAGTCTACCTCTGGATATGTGTTCATTTGTAATGGAGGTGCAATCAGTTGAAAGAGTTCCAAACAGAGTACGACTACAGATTCCACTATCGAGGTTGAGTATATTGCTGCATCAGATGCTGCAAAGGAAGCTATTTGGATAAAGAAGTTCGTGATAGAACTTGTAGTAGTTCCTTCCATTGAGTCAGCAGTTCCACTTCACTGTGACAATAATGGAGCAGTCATACAAGCTAAGGAACCCTGGTCTCATCAGAAATCCAAACACATAGAAAGGTGCTACCACATTATCAGAGAAATAGTTAGACGAGGCGATGTAGCCATGCAAAAAATAGCATCAACTGAAAAGCCAGCTGATCCATTCACTAAGCCTATGTCACAGACTCAGCTAGACCGACATCTTGAGAAGATGGGTCTAAGATATTGTAATGAATGGCTCTAGTGCTAGTGGGAGATTGTTAGTAGTATGCCCTAGAGCATATTATTTAGTATGTATCTTATACATCTTTTATTAATAAAAGGCATTTTCACTTTTTCGTTTACATAATATATTTATGTGTAATAGAAAAGGTCCATTGATATTTTGTTAGAAATTCTATTCTTAAGTTGTTAAGAATATGAGTGACAGTATTTCTCGTACAAAGTATCATAAATAGGTTCACAATCGAGGATACTTCACAATTAGGACATGACTTATCCAGTAAGATTGTATTCATGTTTGTTCCCAAGTTATTTATATGAGATATAAATAAGATGGAATGGTGAGTCTCATGCCATATAACCAACATGATAGGCACTTATACACAATAAGTAGGCCGAAGCAGTGACATTTATGACAAGCACATGGAGTTTACTCTTGTCAATGTATTGTCATAAATCATATTAGTGCATATAATCTTTAGACCTGAGATAGCACAGTTATTTTATATATAGGTGGTTTGAATTTGATACTGCTTTCATACTTGTACTACGTATGGGTATATGGGCATGTGTTGACTCCTACTAGTTATATATGGAGGTAGGAGTTGATCAAGAAGGAATCTGTTACCCTAAGTAAATAGGGATAAAATCCTATGTTCATTTAATTGTTCTTGATGTTTCAAGTTCCTAGCCATGACATATAGATTTAATCAGAAAAGAGTTTCTGATGAGAAAATCTTTTTAATCAAGAACTGGAATTAAAAGAGAATATAATACTCATAGCAAATGGGGTTTGACATAAACCATGACTCCAGCTTTAATTAGGATTTTGTAAGAAAGAGATTCTAGTGCATGGTAACATATGATTATAGGTTCATTTAAGGTAAACCTTATTACTGATTGGGTGGCCATGGCATGCTATGCTAGGTGTTAACCATGGTCTGTGAGGTGAAAAATGATTTAGAGAAGTAATTTATGGTAAGAAAGAGTTCTGATGATATTAAGAGTTGATATCATGTCTCATTGCCAATTAGTGATGAGCCTAGTAAGTCATACACATACACAAGTAATCACCAAATTAAATATGATTTAATGAATTAATTAAAGAGTTTAATTAATTAATTAAATAGGTTTGGTTTACAATTAGATTGCAAAGTCCCTAGCATGGCTTAAAACCAAATCTAGGTTATTATATGTATAGTATAAGTTAAATTTATATATAAAGTGCTTAAATATGAATTTAATTAATGAGAAATTAATTAATAGAGATTAATTAATTAATTTATATTTGATATAAATTGATTAGAAGAAGAGAAATAATAATTTTGGGTTGAGAACTCAAAGGTATTTTGGTCATTTCACAGGGTGACATGCAGCACCATGAGATGGTGACACATTGCACTACACATAAGCTTGCCAAATGTCTTTTAATTATGTAAGATGATTAAAATTAAGATTATATATAGGTTTGACACTTGGCACAATGTAATTGGGTCAATTAAACCTAGAACCAATCAGAAGGTGACATGTGGTAAGGGTTTTAAGTGGTGACCTAGATATATAAGTGTAAGGATGTAAGAACAAATTGCACAATTTGCTCATTCTCAAAAAGGTGCCACCACCCTTGGCTCCTCTCCCTTCTCTTCTTCTTTATCTCTCATCATTTCAAAGAGATTAGCAAACAATCTCTTGAATTAAAAATACTAGAAATTATTTCTAGTGTCCTGTTTACATTTGTAATCTCTCAAAAGGCAAAACTTGATTTTCTAATTCATAGAAAAAGCTTTAGAAGCTGTTCAAGGGCTGCCATAGATGATCTTGGTGTGGACAAGCTAGAGGGACAACATCTGGTGTTCTAAAGACGCATCCCAAGGGTGACAACACACTACAGTGCATCAAGAGGTTAGTGCACTTGTTCTTGATCTAATCTAGGGTTCTTAAAATTAATCTGATTGATTCTAAAATCTTAAATGGCAAATATAGATCCAAAAACATATTAAAAGAGTTTTAATATGCTATTTATCATTGAAATCAAATAGATAAAAATAAATCTTGCATGATGCATATGACCCTAGGTGAAAAATTTTTGAATTAAATGATATAAAATTACGTTTTTCATGCTTCCACTCCTTCATTCATATGAAGCTTTGTATGGCAGAAAGTGCAAAACTCCCCTATGTTGGGATGAAGTAGGTGAAAGAAAGATGATTGGGCTAGAAATTATTTAGCAGACAGAGGAAAAGATCAGATTGATCAGAGATCAACTCAAGGCTGCATCAGACCATCAGAAGTCCTATATTGATCTGAAGAGAAGAGATATTGAATATGAAGTGGATGATAAGGTATTCCTCAAAGTTTCTCCTTGGAAAAGAATTATGAGATTTGGCAGAAAGGGCAAACTAAGTCTTCACTTTATCAGACCATATGAAGTTCTGGAAAGAGTAGGTCCTTTGGCATACAGCGTCTTCCATATGTCCATGTTAAGGAGGTACAGATCTGACCCATCTCATGTTCTATCAGTTGAAGAGAATGAGATAAATCCATACCTCTCATATGAGGAAGAACCCATAGAAATTATGGCATATGAGGTGAAGCAACTGAGGAATAAGCAGATATCCCTGGTGAAAATGCTGTGGAACTATCATTCAGGCCGGGAAGCTACTTGGGAACATGAAGAGGACATGAGGAGACAGCACCCACATCTGTTCAGAGACTAATGTTAGGTAAAATCTCGAGACAAAATTTATTTTAAGGGGGGGAGAATTGTAACACCCCTATATTTGGTAGTGCGTTTTACTGTTTCGATGACTAGTGTCTGTCCGGACAGCTAGAATGCCTGGAATTATACTTAAATATTAGTGAGGAGATATGAAAAAAATGAAATACAATAGAGGAAAATACAAGAAAAACAAAGAAAAAATAAGAGTAATGAAATGTAACTAAGTTAAACGAGCCAAAAACTGTAGCGATGGGTGACCGCTCCGGGAAGTTGCGGCGTGGACCGATGACTACCCCTGGACTGTGGGGAACCTTGAGAAATATTTTTAAGACTTAAATAAACATCTATTGAAGTATAAATGACATTAAAAATGTCAAATAAAAATTAATTAATTAGTATAAAGAAAGATGAAAAATCGAGAAACTGATAAAAATCGGTGTTACCAAATTCAAAATGTAACCCGAATAAGGGCATTTTGGTCAATTGACACCCCAAGTTTCCTTTTGACCTAAATGTCCGTTAAAAATAAGTGACATTAAAATTGGAAAACCCCATGAAAAAAATGAAATTTAAATGAAAAATAAATAAGGAAACTTTTGGGGTAAGATTTTGAATAATGAAAAGTTTAACATTAATTTATCATTAAGCTATGTTAGTGGACCATTATACATCACATAATATCATAAGTGGACAGAAATATCCACTAACTTCCTGCATTCATCATCTTCTCCAATTAATCTTCATTTGGCCGAACCAAAAACTCTCCCAAGGTTCATCCATGGCAGCCCCATGTTCAAGCCTCCATCTCCAATCTTCAAGCCATTATTTACACAAATGTTCTTCATTAAAGTTAATCCCCACTTTGTAAGGAAGAAGTTGATAGTAATTTTAAGAGGTTTTAGTGAAGTTTTGGTCAAGCTTCAAAAGAGGAAAGTGGTTATTTTTATTACTTGTTTCATTAAAATTGTAACTAAGGTTATGGTGAGTTAGATTATGGAAGAAGTTGAGGAATTTAATGAGTATGGACAAGGTATTATTTTTGGAAGCCATGATTGTTGAAGAAACTTGATGTATTTTCACTTGTATTTAATGGGTAATGAGGTTAGTTAGAGTAATTAAATGTGTAAGAGCTTGATTTCTATGTATATGTGTGAATTATGAATGTAAAGTGAGATTATGTATTGAAATTGGGAAGCTTGATGTATATGAGAAATTGGGCAGCCTTGTGATGCATGGTAGAGTGTTTAAATTCATGAAATAATTTAGTGAATTATGGTACTAAGGATGGCAGCATGTGTATGTAATTATTGGTGGGAAATTAGATGTGTTAATGAGAGATATTCATGTGTATGTATTGTTGAAATTGGATATTGTGAAATGGAAGTGTAATTGATGTATTGTGAGTTGTTATATTCTTCCAAGTTGACCTAAATATGATGTGTTGAGTGGTTATGGTTAGTACCAAGAATTTATAAAGAAGTAGACTTATAACAAGGTTAATGTGTATTTAGATTGGTGCTTGAGAGACATGTAAAGGGCAGTATGAAAATGAGCCTATAACCCTAAGTGTGTGATTCCAATTGATATGAGGCCAATTGAAGGTGAAAATAGGCACAAAATGTGCCAACTTTCATCAAGAAAGCCTATCTAAATTCTATCCAGAAAGTGACATGAGAATTAATCAAATCTGGATTGGTGATATTGCAAACCTAAAAATTGACCATTTGAACAGCAGTCAGTATTTTGGCCATAACTCACTCAAAACAGGTCCAATGACCTAAACTTTATATGGTTGGAAAGTTTAGACATAGGGCTACATCTTTTGTAGAGATCACAAAACCCAGAAATGACCATAAGCAAGTCAAAATGCTTGCACAAGTTCGGGTATAAAAACTACTAGAATCGGAAATGACCTAAAAATGACCTAAGTTTGCCAATTTAGTGTAATCTATCTAGCAATAGTAAAATGACCATAACTTGGTCTAGTAAACTCCAAATGGCCTAAAATTTGTGACAAAAGTTCACTAAGGCATAGACCTACAAGTTTGTAATTTGAACTAGAACCCGAAAACCGAGGGAACTAGGTTATCCGGCTAGGTCAAAACAGCATACCAAAATTCGATAAATTGCAATAAAATGCAATACACTTGAAAATGAAATTGGTAACATGTACCAACACTAAAGGACTATAAAATGTGACATATTGGTAATATTAAAATTTATTCCCCTAGAGTGCATCAAAGGTCAACATTATAGGTTGACTAATGAAAATAATAGTATTAAATAAATTTAATTATTGAACCTTATTGTTAGAGACAACTTAACTGAGTACTGAAACATTTTAAATTGTGTGTTTTAGTTAGCAAAGACTCAAGGAAGGGGAAAGAACCACTGAGTCAAGGCCAAGAGGCTATTCATCAGAGGTTTGTGCACAATAGTTATTTCTTTTGAATTTTCAATTGAAATAAATTTTGACATTTTATATGTTATTGCTTAAATTGTGTAAAATTTGTTTGACTGATATTTGATGGATACTTATTGCTTGAAAAATATTGCAAATGGTTTGAAACCACAGCTATCATGTATTTTGATTGAATTCCTCGGTAGCTTGTCTAGTGGGACGAATTGGCTTTGAATTCCCTCTCTGGCTGAAGTGTTGAGGTGTGTGTCAGTTGAGGACGAATAGGATGAGTACTCATATAATTGCTAGCTAGCTATGTTATTCCTCATTAGCCATTGGCTTTTGGAATGAATTGGACTTTGGAAACATGATTAAGCTGTGTGTGTGATTTTTTGATATTCATTGAGACATTGTGAAATGGAGTTTAATTCTTTATGACATTCTATGTCTTTTGAATTTAACTATGATTTTAAGTATCCACAGTTTATATGATTTATGGTTTATGATTTTAAATTACATTTTCTTAATGTTGTGCACCATTGAGACATTAGCTCAGCGATAACTTTTTCATTGCTGTCGCAGGTAGACAGACAGACAGAGCAGCATAGTAGGCTGCTTATGCTACATTTTTGGGATTCTGCCTGGTATATTGATTATGCCACCTTTTTGTAATTTTTGTTATAATGTATGTGCACTGTATGTATATATTGTACTTGGTCTTGAGTAGTTGTAAACTAAAGTTGTAATATATTTATTTCTTATCTCAGCTTTTAAACTACTCGGTCATTTTGTAGTCTATCTTTGGAAATATTGAAAATTGCTGTTGAATTAAGTTTGACAAATGTTGAGAAAACTAATTTGTGTTGAGCCATACTGGAGTTTGGGATTGAACAAATATATTGGAAGTGCTTTTTACAGGTTTTTGAAGAACTATTTTATTCAAAATACAGATGGCACTCTGCCAAAATTTTTGCAGAAATTACTGATACTTCATATTTGTTATTTGGGTTCACTTCAGTTAAAAAAAAAAAAAAATTCTAACACCTGTCTAAGTGCTCACCACTGTAAAAAGGAATAAGAAAAGGTTTAAAATCCCTTGTAGTATATTTAATGGGTTATCAGTAAACAAAGTTTGGTAATTCATTAGGTATACTATGGGATCATATTATGCCTTACGGAGGGGTAAGGTGTGACATCGTCCTCTTATTTTCTTGCTTGTATTCTTTCACCAATATCTCATGATATTCCAATCTTTTTTGTAATTTACCATTTTGTATCTCTTTCTCCTTTACTGTGCTTTGGAGCAAAGCCTTCTCTTTCTCCCACTGGGTTTTTCACCTCTCATATTTTGTTTCTCCTGTCGTCATCTCCTCTCTAAGTCTCTTTACTTCCTTTTCCAACAAATGCTCTTGATCTTCTAACTTTTTTATGCACTCTTTCATTTGTTGGTTCTTAGTAGTCAAATTTCGAAGAGGACTACCCGATCTGGTATCAACTTCTTCCAAATAGACTTCTTGGTGAGATATACTTTCCCCGGACCCTGTCAGTTTGGAGATTCGATACTCTTTGTCCCTCCTATTTCTCCATAGGGAATATTCCTCTATTGTGCTTGGCCCTTTAGGTGACCGTTCCATCAAGATCATCTTTTCCCAGGATTCGCGCAAAGCTTTCAGCTCATCTTCTCCACTGGGTTCATGATAGAAATGAGTTTGATGGAATCCTTCAATATTGGGAATGAATTGAGCTGAGCTAAATTGCCTAATTACCATGGCTGGGATATAACTTGTGCATCCAGTTAGCCCTACCAATGGCACAAAATGATGACCTCCTGTACTGATCAAGATGGGTTGCCCCGTAGTCCACAACTTCCTCTAACAGTAATTGTGACTACTAAAATTCAGAATCTGCTCTTGCCATTGTCGTTCATCCTTTTGACTTATTACTAGCTTCACCATCTTTTCAATAATGGGTTGATCAGAGTACCAAGTTAGACCCTTAGTTTCTAGTGTACAGATATTATTGAGGATGTAAAGATACAACAGCTGGATGCAACACTTAATGATTCCCTTACCCTATTGCTGGCAATATGCCAAGGTCAAGAAGGTCTCGGCGAGAATAGCAGGTATTAGATTGACATTCTATTTTTCCACTGCCCAAAATAATCCCGTGACGATATGAGTTACGATTCCCAGAGGTCCAGCGAATAAAACTAATCCATAAATCCCTAGAGCTAGAACTGACAAAGCCTTATCCCATCTCTTACCCTGAATATATTGGTCCAAATTTTTCTTAATGTAAATCCAAGGCCACCCATGGAGTTTCCCTTAACGGTTTCTTTTACTTTAGCTTCCTCTGCTGGAACTCCTATTATGTGCACGAACCGTTTCCATGTCTGTCTGTGATCAAGGTGGAGATAAATACGATTCTAGGCTACATAAGGGATCTCCAACAGCATCTGATATTCCTCTACCATGGGTGTCCTGTCAATTGAAGGAGCATAAGCATGAAAAATTATTAGATTAGAACATTGAATTCAAAAATTTTCTTCTAAGGTCTCATGCATCATGCGAGATTCAATTTTTACCAATTGATTTCAATGTTCAATTGCATATTAAAACTCCTTTAATATGTATTTGGATCTATGTTTGCCATTTAAGATTTTTAGAATTAACATATTAATTAATTAGAATCCTAGATTAAATTAAGAACATGTGCACTAACCTTTTGATGCACTGTAGTTGTGTTTGGTACCTATATGAAGCACCTAGGACCCCAGATGTTGTCCCTCTAGCTTGTCCACTCCAAGATCACCAATGGCAGCCCCTTGAACAGCTTCTCAAGCCTTTCTAATCAATTAGAAATTAAGGTTTTGCCTTTAAAGATGTTATAGATGTCTATAGGACACTAGAAATGATTTCTAGTAATTTTAATTCAAGAGAATGTTGGCAATTCTCTTTGAATTGATAAGAGATGAAGAAGAAGAGATGAAGAAGAAGACAAGGGTGGTGGCTCCTCTTTGAGAAATCTGATTGCATTTTTGTTCTTTCATCTTTTCCCTTATATAGCTAGGTCATCACCTAAAACCCTTGCCACATGCCATCTTCTGATTGGCTCTTAGTTTTATTGAGCCAATCACATTGTGCCAAGTGTCAAACTTAGATTTAATCTTGACTTTGATCATCTTACATGATTAAAAGACAAATGGCAAGCTTATGTGTAATGCCATGTGTCACCATCTCATGGTGCCACATGTCACCCTGTGAAATGACCAAATTACCCTTGTGTCTTAATTTTGAGTTCTCAACTCAAAATAATTATTTTTCCTCTTCTAATCAATTTATATCAAATATAAATAAATTAATTAATCTCTATTAATTAATTTCTCACAATTAAATTCATATCTAAATACTTTAAATATAAATTTAACTTATACTATACATCCAATAACCTAGATTTGGTTTCAAGCCATGCTAGGGACTTTGTAATCTAATTGCAAACCAAACCTATTTAATTAATCAATTAAACTCTTTAACTAATTAATTAAATTACATTTAACTTGGTGATTACTAGTGTATGTGTGTGACTCACTAGGCTCATCACTAATTGGCAATGAGATATGATATTAACTCTTAATATCATCAGAACTCTTTCTTACCATAAATGAATTCTCTAAATCATTTTATGCATCTCATAAACCATGGTTAACACCTAGCATTGCATGCCATGGCTACCGAATTAGTAATAAGGAAATGAACCTTTTATGATATGTTACCATGCACTAGAATCTCTCTATTACAAAATCCCAATTCGAGCTGGAGTCATGGTTTATATCAAGCCCCATTTGCTATGAATATTATGTTCTCTTTTAATTCCAGTTCTTGATTAAAAAGATTTTCTCATCAGAAACTCTTTTCTGATTAAATCTGTCACACCCTACTCCCCTGTAAGATGCAACATGATCCCGTAGTACACCTAATGAATTACCATACTTCGCCTACCGATAACCCATTAGATATACTACAAGGGATTTTAAAACAATTTTTGTGAAATTTAAATCATCGGTTAAAATCTGTTGTTATAATTTTTTTTTTTTCAGAATTTTGGCAAAGTGCCGGCTGTATTTTGAGAAAACAGTTCTTCAATCCTGCAAAAGAAAATGCTCCCAATATGTTTTCTCAAATACAACTTCAATAACTTCATTTCAATTCACAATTCAATTCTCAATAAACAATAAATTCATTTTCCAACTACTCTCATCATAAAGAAACATTTCATTGATTATAAGACTCAAAATTTATAATACAAAACTATTCAAGTAAATGAAATCTCAACTTTATATTTACAATAATTTACATTTAATTACATACCAAAATATTTTACAAGAGTTTTTATACAACTGCTCAAATAATTTACATACATATTATTACATGCATACATCAAAACCTATGTACATGGGTATACCTATGATATACCTGGAGCTTATCTGATTATGTCTTCAAAGAAACTTATTCATTGCTCTATGCTCTTTTTACCTGCGACAGCATACAAAGCTATCGCTGAGTGATGAACTCAGTGGTGCACAACTATAATTTAAAACATAGTACAATATACATTGACAAAACTTACAGTAAATAATTTGGAAATCTGAATACTATCAAATTCCAAAACTCAAAAAATTCATTGCCAATAATGTAAATCGTTTGTATAAATGACTTTGATCACAAAATTCAATTTATCAAATCATGACTAACCATTTAAGTAATTCCAACAAAATCAATTATACATAAACCATAATTGAAATCACAATTTACCATTCAAAAGCCATTCTGTATCTCAAAAATCATTATGTATCTCAAAAATCAATCTTTATCTCACTAACTATGCAAGACTAATCCGAAAGGACCATATTCGATGTGATTCTAACTCCCTATGGTCGGGGAGGTCGAATCAGATTCTAACTCCCTATGGTCAGGGAGGTTGAATCATCGTAAACAGTACCATCACAACAATGAATCTTCCGCAAGGGCCATAACAATAAAATAAACTTAGATCTAACCTCAAATCAGAGGAAAATCTAAGCCTGTGCACGTACCATGGTAATCAAAACACAACTAACTCCATTGTCTTCTCAACAAATGAGAGAGACGGGTAATAACCTAGTCAAGCATCTATAGTGAGATATAAAACAATATTACAATCCTTTTAGTGAGCATAAATCACAATATAATTCAATTCAAAGTCAATTCCAATATCCAATAATTTTTATGCTCATCACAATTCAAATCATAAATTTGCATTTTTCCATGAAAATTACCATCACAATTCAAAACATGTTCTATCAAAATTTTCCAAAACATAATTTATTCAATCCATAACAATGTTTAATACTTGTGGAAATACCATTTCACAAAGCTAAATTCATACATACTATAACAATTTCAATAATCATTGAATTAAATCCAATGCTTATTAAACATAATACAGAAGAAAATATGTCATTTAATCATATGAAATATTCAAAACAAAATTAGTTAAAAACTAGCTGTCCACAAACCTCTGATAACTGTTTCTTGGCTCTGACTCAGTGTTTCCTTCCCCTTCCCTGAGTCTTTACTAACTGAGAAACACAATTTGAAGTGTTTCAGTACTCATTTAAATTGTCTCTAATGATAATGTTTGATAAATAATTCACTGAATGCTATTATTTTCTTAATCAACTTAATATATCGACCCTCGATGCGTTTTAGGTAATTTAGGTTTTAACGTTACTAATATGTCGCATTCGATAGTCTTTTAGGGTTGGTATATGTTACCAAGTTCATTTCCGTGTATACTGCATTTTCTTGCAATTTGCTGGATTCCGAGATACTAGTTTGACCTAGCCTGACGACCTAGTTCCCTCGGTTTTCGGGCTTCAATCAAAACTACAAACTTGTAGATATATGTCTTATGGAATGCGGGGCAAAATTTCAGGTCATTCTGAGTTATGTAGACCAAGTTATGGTCATTTTACTATTGCTGGTCAAATTGCACCAAAATTGGTCATTTTAGGTCACTTTAGGTCATTTTAGGTTCGGCTAGTTTTTGGACCCGAAATTGTGCAAGCTGTTTGACTTGCTTATGGTCATTTCTGAGCTTTGGTGTCTTCATAAGACTTGTAGATATGGGTCTTAACTATTCATGGTTAAACTTTCAGGTCAATTGGACCTGTTTTGAGTGAGTTATGGCCAAAATACTAACTGCTGCCCAAATGGTCAATTTTCAGGCCTCATTTGCACTTAATCCGGATTTGGTCATTTTTCAAGGTACCTTGCAAGCAGAATTTTTGTAAGCTTCCTTCATGAAAGTTGGCACATTTTGTGCCTAGTTTCACCTCCAATTGGTCTCATACCAATTGGAGCCACACACTTAAAGTTATAGGCCTAAAACACAAACTGCCTTATTGAAATTCTTGCATACACATCAAGCATCACTTTTAACACTCACCAAACTTAACATTCAAACCAATTCTAGTTGTACCACAATCTAAACATAATTTATAACATATTATAGGTCATTTTGGCAGCTTGCAATTACATTCAATGTGCACCAACAAGTGCAGAATTTGTCCAACTCAATTTACAATAATTCAATCACCAATTCATGCTCATTTACATGTCCCACTTCACACCACCATACATACACTCAAACTGCCATAACAACCAACACATTTTAACATCATTATTCCATAAACCAAGCATGAATTCTAGCATTCCTCAAGAGTTAGCAAACTGCCACAATGGTACACTTACATTCCATTACTTTCCAAGCTTTAAATTTCATTTTACATTTACATATACTAAGTGTACATTACCCAAACAATTTCCTACACAATATACATTTAATCAACCATTTAATTCACCATTTACAAGCATAAATAAACTGCCTTCAAGGTGTTTCCATGGCTGCCAAAAGTACACATTCACATTCAACATCAAACCTCAAAAATTTCTTCATAAATCAAACACCCATAACATCCTTACAAACTAAATGAAGCAATAACCCAAAAATACAAACTTACCACTTTGGAAATTCTTCAAAACCTCTCCAAAACTTGGTTTTCTTGTTGCCTATGTACTGCCCATGGTGTGGGGATTAACTTTATTGAAGGAAGCTGCATGGAAAGTGGCTTAGATCAAGCTTGCATGAAGCTTTAACCCATGCATCCATGGAGGAACTCCATTCTTGGTTTCGGCTGCCCTTTTGAAAGGTTGAAGAAGATGAAATATTCTGTCCATTTTAGCTCTTAAGTGTCCCACATAATATTTATTTAATCCCCATAGTGCTCCACTTACATAAAATCAATTATTTTATATGTTTATATATGTTAATTACCTAATTTGAACTCCATTTTTGCTATTTATATTAGGTACCCCTAAATTAATTTTTCATTATATTTTCCAAGTGTAATATTATTTATTTTTAATGGAAATTTAGGTCAAAAGACAACTCGGGGTGTCAAATGACTGCAATGCTCCTGTTCGGGTTGCATTCCCAATTTTTTTGTCCGTTTTTATGTCTCCTCACTCATATCGAAGTGTAGTTCTAGGCATCCTAGCTTTCCGGACAACACTGGTTACCGGAACAGTAGAACGCACTACCAAACATAGGGGTGTTACAATTCTCCCCCCCTTAAAATAAATTTCGTCTCGAAATATTACCTGACATTAGTCTCTGAACAGCTGTGAGTGTTGTCTCCTCATATCCTCTTCACTTTCCCAAGTAGCTTCCTGGCCTGAACGATGGTTCCACAGCACTTTAACCAGGTGTATCTGTTTATTCCTCAGCTGTTTCACCTCATAAGCCAGAATTTCTATGGGTTCTTCCTCATATGAGAGGTCTGGATTTTACCTCAATCTATTCAACTGATAGTAAATGAGATGGGTCTGATTTGTACCTCCTTAACATGGACACATGGAAGACATTGTGTATCCTTGCTAACTCCGGAGGTAATGCCAACCGATATGCCAAAGGACCCACTCTTTCTAGAACCTCATATGGTCGGATGAAACGAGGACTCAGTTTTCCCTTTCTGCCAAATCTCATAATCCTCTTCCAAGGAGAAACTTTGAGGAATACTTTATCACCCACTGCATATTTAATATCTCTTCTCTTCAGATCAACATAAAACTTCTGACGGTCTGACGCAGCCTTGAGTCTATCTCTGATCAATTTGATCTTTTCCTATGTCTGCTGAATAATTTCTGGCCCAATCATCTTTCTTTCACCAACTTCATCCCAACATAGGGGAGTTCTGCACTTTTTGCCATACAAAGCTTCATATGGAGGCATCCCAATACTTGATTGGTAGCTGTTGTTATAAGCAAACTCAATCAAAGGCAAGTGTGTATCCCAACTACCTTTAAACTCAATCACACAAGCCCGTAGCATATCCTCCAATATCTGAATAACCCTTTCAGGTTGGCCATCTGTCTGTGGGTGGAATGCTGTGCTGAAGTTCAATCTAGTTCTTAGGGCTCTCTGAAGACTACCCAGAATCTAGAAGTGAACCTAGGATCTCTGTCAGATGCAATCGATACTGGCACTCCATGTAATTTTACAATTTCATATATGTACAATCTGGCCAATCTTTCCAGGCTATAGTCCATCCGAACTGGCAAAAAGTGAGCAGACTTGGTTAGTCTATCAACTATAACCTATACTGCATCATGACTATTCTGTGTCCTCGGAAATCTCATCACAAAATCCATAGTTATCTATTCCCTTACAATGTTTCATAGGGTGCCACTTGTATGCTAGCTTGACACTTATTAATGTATACAAATTCTGTTAGTGAGAGGTATCTGTCCCATCTCCCCTTGGATTCAAGGACACAAGTTCTCAGTATATTCTCGAGGGTTTATTACATTTTACAGGTTATTATTATCATTTCATTTCATTATTTATAGAAACTCAATGAGTTTCAAAATTTACCTGAATCACTTGTTTCGACTGTCCATCCGTCTGAGGATGATGAGTCGTACTGATATCTCTAAGCTTATAGCAATTACTATGGTACAGGTAGTTCACATTAATGTAACTGAGTCACTGACTCCAGCTACCTTACAAGTGTAGTCTTTTGATAGGATAGTTCTGAAGTTTTAAATTTCTGACTAAAATTTTCACATTTATTTCCAATAATAGTACTCTATTCGGGTGCAACTGTATCAATTTATAGATTACTTACAAATATTCTTAATTTATTATACCACGAGGAAGCATGTAGCTCTACACAATAATCCTGTGTCGGTACTATAATCTGTAGCTTACAATACAAACATCGAGAACATTATATAGTCATTACGTTATAACCTCATGGACTAGGTTTTCTAACATCTTATCTTTCTCGAATCCACTAATATCCTAATCCGATTCTAATTCCAATATCCATTAATAATTACTAACAGTAACATCTTTGCCCTCATCTAGAGCAATTCTATTACTGTAACTTACTTTTAGGTCCTCTTGCCTTATATTAAGTAGGCTTGCCAATTAGCTTTATAATTTATAGTATGTTAGAAAATACTTTTAGCTAACAATTCTTCCAAAATTAATGTCAATCATACTTGTTATTGTAGTTTTGATCCTAAAAGACTAGTCACTAACGCATCAAAATTTATTCCCCTGTAAAGGAATAGCAATAAAACATATAGTTCTGACACTAACACACAACTAAGTAGTGCTGGGATCAAATAATAACTAATTGTTTCTTTTAAAAATTAAGAACTTACCAGCAGCTACATCTGAAGTTTCTGCTCTTTCTCCTTGGCGCATAGTAGACGCTCTGATTGGTGCGCTACTATATTCGGGTTGATTTACTATGTTATAGTGGTGAGGATTCCCAACTCTATTTCTATCTCGACTCTGACTGACGGTCTGTGAACTCTGGAAAGCAGATCGAGGTGCTCTAGTACAATTTTTAGCAAAGTGTCCAAGTTTTCCACTATTGTAGTAGGCTCCAGAGGCCCTTCGACAAATACCTCCATGTAGCTTACCACAAACATGGCAGAAACGGGCAGAATAGGAACTTCTGGTTGTTTGACGCCTAGATCTTAGTGTTCTCTCCCTTATGATCTGCCTCTATCGTATCCCTGAGCTCGGGGTTCCTTAAATTCTTTTCTCTTCCTCAAATTACTGCTCGAGCTCTAACCCGTAGATTTCTCCCTCTTCTCTATTTCACACTGCCCTTGTGGGGGTTGGGTTTGTACTTGAGTTTGAGCTGACAAAGTATTAGCCATTTGTTGAAAGATAGTGGCCATTTGCTGGGCCATTTGTGCAGTAATTTGTACTGGTAAAACTAGTACAGTCGGGCCTTCGACACTTTGTGGAGCTAGGGCCTCAACTTGTACTTCTGCCATCACGGACTGTTCTATTGTCTCATTCTTCTCTTCCATATCTTTTCATAGGATTTTCTATTCCTGTACAACCAACACAAGGAGATTCCTCTCCATTAGTTCATACTTATGATGTAAATGTACTATATGTATCAAACATTTGATCAGTTGTAGTTACCGACAAAAAGATTTCAAAATCACAGTTCAAAATTTACTTTAAAACCATTGCTCTGATACCACAAAACATGTCACACCCTATTCCCCTGTAAGATGCAACATGATCCCATAGTACACCTAATGAATTACCGTACTTCGCCTACCGATAACCCATTAGATATACTACAAGGGATTTTAAAACAATTTTCGTGAAATTTAAATCATCGGTTAAAATCTGGTGTTATAAATTTTTTTTTCGAAATTTGGCAAAGTGCATTGTATTTTGAGAAAACAGTTCTTCAATCTTGCAAAAGCAAATGCTCCCAATATGTTTTCTCAAATACAACTTCAATAACTTCATTTCAATTCACAATGCAATTCTCAATAAACAATCAATTCATTTCCAAACTACTCTCATCATAAAGAAACATTTCATTGATTACAATACTCAAAATTTATAATACAAAACTATTCAAGTAAATGAAATCTCAACTTTATATTTACAATAATTTACATTTAATTACATGCCAAAATATTTTACAAGAGTTTTTATACAACTGCTCAAATAATTTATATACATATTATTACATGCATACATCAAAACCTATGTACATGGGTATACCTATGATAAACCTGGAGCTGATCTGATTATATCTTCAAAGAAACTTATTCACTGCTCTATGCTCTTTTTACCTGCGACAGCATACAAAGCTATTGCTGAGTGATGAACTCAGTGGTGCACAACTATAATTTAAAACATAATATAATATACAATGACAAAATTTACAGTAAATAATTTAGAAATCTGAATACTCATCAAATTCCAAAACTCAAAATATTCATTGCCAATAATGTAAATCATTTGTATAAGTGACTTTGATCACAAAATTCAATTTATCAAATCATGACTAACCATTTAAGTAATTCCAACAAAATCAATTATACATAAACCATAATTGAAATCACAATTCTTTACCATTCAAAAGCCATTCTGTATCTCAAAAATCATTATGTATCTCAAAAATCAATCTTTATCTCACTAACTATGCAAGACTAATCCGAAAGGGCCATATTCGATGTGATTCTAACTCCCTATGGTCGGGGAGGTCGAATCAGATTCTAACTCCCTATGGTCAGGGAGGTCGAATCATCGTAAACAGTACCATCACAATAATGAATCTTCCGCAAGGGCCATAACGATAAAATAAACTTAGATCTAACCTCAAATCAGAGGAAAATCTAAGCCTGTGCACGTACCATGGTAATCAAAACACAACTAACTCCATTGTCTTCTCAACAAATGAGAGAGACGGGTAATAACCTAGTCAAGCATCTATAGTGAGATATAAAACAATATTACAATCCTTTTAATGAGCATAAATCACAATATAATTCAATTTAAAGTCAATTCCAATATCCAATAATTTTTATGCTCATCACAATTCAAATCATAAATTTGCATTTTTCCATGAAAATTACCATCACAATTCAAAACATGTTCTATCACAATTTTCCAAAACATAATTTATTCAATCCATAACAATGCTCAATACTTGTGGAAATACCATTTCACAAAGCTAAATTCATACATACTATAACAATTTCAATAATCATTGAATTAAATCCAATGCTTATTAAACATAATACGTAAGAAAATATGTCATTTAATCATATGAAATATTCAATACAAAATCAGTTAAAAACTAGCTGTGCACAAACCTCTGATAACTATTTCTTGGCTCTGACTTAGTGTTTCCTTCCCCTTCCCTGAGTCTTTGCTAACTGAGAAACACAATTTGAAGTGTTTCAGTACTCATTTAAACTGTCTCTAACGATAATGTTTGATAAATAATTCACTGAATGCTATTATTTGCTTAATCAACTTAATATATCGACCCTCGATGCGTTTTAGGTAATTTAGGTTTTAACGTTACTAATATGTCACATTCGATAGTCTTTTAGGGTTGGTACATGTTACCAAGTTCATTTCCGTGTATACTGCATTTTCTTGCAATTTGCTGGATTCCGGGATACTAGTTTGACATAGCTGGACAACCTAGTTCCCTCAGTTTTTGGGTTTCAGTCAAAACTACAAACTTGTAGATATATGTCTTATGGAACGCGGGGCAAAATCTCAGGTCATTCTGAGTTATGTAGACCAAGTTATGGTCATTTTACTATTGCTGGTCAAATTGCACCAAAATTGGTCATTTTAGGTCACTTTAGGTCATTTTAGGTTTGGCCAGTTTTTGGACCCGAACTTGTACAAGCTGTTTCACTTGCTTATGGTCATTTCTGGGCTTTGGTGTCTTCATAAGACTTGTAGATATGGGTCTTAATATTCATGGTTAAAATTTCAGGTCAATTGGACCTGTTTTGAGTGAGTTATGGCCTAAACACTAACTGCTGCCCAAATGGTCAATTTTCAGGCCTCATTTGCACTTAATCCGGATTTGGTCATTTTTCAAGGTACCATGCAAGCAGAATTTTTTGTAAGCTTCCTTCATGAAAGTTGGCACATTTTGTGCCTAGTTTCACCTCCAATTGGTCTCATACCAATTGGAGCCACACACTTAAAGTTATAGGCCTAAAACACAAACTGCCTTATTGAAATTCTTGCATACACATCAAGCATCACTTTTAACACTCACCAAACTTAACATTCAAACTAATTCTGGTTGTACCACAACCTAAACATAATTTATAACATATTATAGGTCATTTTGGCAGCTTGCAATTACATTCAATGTGCACCAACAAGTGCAGAATTTGTCCAACTCAATTTACAACAATTCAATCACCAATTCATGCTCATTTACATGTCCCACTTCACACCACCATACATACACTCAAACTGCCATAAAAACCAACACATTTTAACATCATTATTCCATAAACCAAGCATGAATTCTAGCATTCCTCAAGAGTTAGCAAACTGCCACAATGGTACACTTACATTCCATTACTTTCCAAGCTTTAAATTTCATTTTACATTTACATATACTAAGTGTACATTGCCCAAACAATTTCCTACACAATATACATTTAATCAATCATTTAATTCACCATTTACAAGCATAAATAAACTGCCTTCAAGGTGTTTCCATGGCTGCCAAAAGTACACATTCACATTCAACATCAAACCTCAAAAATTTCTTCATAAATCAAACACCCATAACATCCTTACAAACTCAATGAAGCAATAACCCAAAAATACAAACTTATCACTTTGAAAATTCTTCAAAACCTCTTCAAAACTTGGTTTTCTTGTTGCCTATCTACTGCCCATGGTGTGAGGATTAACTTTAATGAAGGAAGGTGCATGGAAAGTGGCTTAGATCAAGCTTGCATGAAGCTTTAACCCATGCATCCATGGAGGAACTCCATTCTTGGTTTCGGTTGCCCTTTTGAAAGGTTGAAGAAGATAAAATATTCTGCCCATTTTAGCTCTTAAGTGTCCCACATAATATTTATTTAATCCCCATAGTGCTCCACTTACATAAAATCAATTATTTTATATGTTTAAATATGCTAATTACCTAATTTGAACTCCATTTTTGCTATTTATATTAGGTACCGCTAAATTAATTTTTCATTATATGTTCCAAGTGTAATATTATTTATTTTTAATGGAAATTTAGGTCAAAAGACAACTCGGGGTGTCAAATGACCGCAATGCCCCTGTTCGGGTTGCATTCCCGATTTTTTTGTCCATTTTTCGATTTCTCACTTTTCTTTGTACTAATTATTTAATTTTTCTTTGATATTTCTAATGATATTAATACTTCAATAAATATTTATTTGAGTCTAAAAAATATTTTCCAGGGTTCCTCGCAGTCCAGGGCTAGTCAACGGTCCACGCCGTGACTTCCCGGTGCGGTCACCCATCGCTAGGGTTCTCGGCTCGCTTAACTTGATTATTTTTCTTTGCTATTATTTTTCTTTTGTTTTTCTTGTATTTTCTTTTCTTGTATTTCATTATTTTATGTCTTCTCACTCATATCGAAGTGTAGTTCTAGGCATCCTAGTTGTCCGGACAACACTGGTTACCGGAACAGAAGAACGCACTACCGAACATAGGGGTATTACAAAATCTATGTGTCTTGGCCAGGAACTTGAAATATCAAGAACAATTAAATGAACATAGAATTTTATCCCTCTTTACTTATGGTAACAGATTCCATCTTGATCAACACCTACCTCCATATATAACTAGTAGGAGCCAACACATGCCCATATATCCATACATAGTACAAGTATGAAAGCAGTATCAAACTCCAACCACCTATATACAAGATAATTATGTTATCTCAGGTCTAAAGATTATATGCACTGATATGATTTATAATAATCCATTGACAAGAGTAAACTCTGTGTGTTTGTCATAAATGTCACTGGTTCAGCATACTTATCATGCATAAGTGCCTATCATGTTTGTTATATGACATGAGACTCACCATTCTATCTTATTTATATCTCATATAAATACATTGGGAACAAACATGAATATAATCTTTCTGGATAAGTCATGTCCTGTGTGAAGTATCCTCGATTGTGAACTAATTTATGATACTTTGTGCTAGAAATACTGTCACTCATATTCTTAACAACTTAAGAATAGAATTTCTAACAAAATATCAATGGACCTTTTCTATTACACATAAATATATTATGTAAACAGAAAAGTGAAAATGTCTTTTCATTAATAAAACATGTACAAGATACATACTAAATGATATGCTCTAGGGCATACTACTAACAATCTCCCACTGGCACTAGAGACATTCATTACAATATCTTAGATCCATCTTTTCAAGATGTGGATCTAATCGAGCTTGTGACATAGGCTTAGTGAATGGATCAGCTGGATTTTCAGCTGATGCTATTTTCTGCAGGGTTACATCGCCTTGCCCAACTATCTTTCTGATAATGTGGTAGTGCCTTTCTATGTGTTTGGATTTCTAGTGTGTAACAACCTCACTTTAGCTAGTCTGTGCATTCAACTGTTTCGGTGACCAATGTCTGTCCGGATAGCTAGAATATCTGGAACTATAATTAGACTAGAGTGAGGAGTCATAAATAATTCAAATAAGTGTAAGAAACATTAAGGAAAAATTTTAGAAATGAAATAAAACAAAGTTAAATGAGCCGGTGTCCCGGCAATGGGTGACCCAACGGGAAGTGACGGTAAAGACAGTTATCGACCCTATAACCATAGGGGAACCCTGTGAAATAATTTCTGAGATTTCAGAGAAGAGTTATGGCACCCTAGGTAGCATTAGAATTGTAACATCCCCACTGTACATGTTCTGTACATTCAATTGCTCCAGTAGTCAAATAATAGTCCAGGAAAGTTAGGATGTCTGGAACTACACTTCGGTGATAGTGAACAGACATATAATGATGAAATAAATAAAAAGAAAATATAAGAAAAATAAAAAAAAAATGAAAGAGAGAAAATGATGCTAAGTTAAACGAGCGGGCACCGCAGCGATGGGTGACTGCACTGGGAAGGCCGTTGCTGACCCCAGGACCGTGGAGAACCCTCTGAATTTAATTTTGAGGCATAAATAAAGGTTTATTGAAATGTAATTAACACTAGAAATATCAAAGAAAAATTAATAGATTAGTACAAAGAAAAATGAAAAATCGAGAAACAGACAAAAATCGGTATTACCAAAAAATCGAGAATATAACCCAAAGTGGGGTATTTTGGTCATTTGACACATAGTGTTGCCTTTTGACCTCAACCTCCATTAAAAATAAATGATATTACACTTAGAAAATTTCAAAGAAAAATTAGAAAGTTAGTATAAACGAAAAATAAAAATTAAAGAAATCGGCGGTACAAGGAGTAAATCGGTGTTATCGAAAAAGTCCGAACTTGACCCGAAGAGGGGCATTTTGGTCAATTGACACCTAGAGTTGACTTTTGACTTAAATGTCCATGAAAAATAAGTGGTATTATATTTTAAAAATTCCATGAAAAATGAAATTATAAATGAAATGCAATTAAAGGAAATATGGGGCTATAATTAGAATTATGAAAGTTTAATTATTTTAACTATTATTTAAATGTTTAGTGGGGTATAAAACCATAAGTGGACAAAATTTTCCACTAAACCATTTCATCTTCTTCACTCCTTCATCACCATTGCCGAATTTGATTTTCTCTCCCAAGCTCATCCATGGATGTCCATGAAGCAAGCTTCATCAACCCATGATCAAGCCATTTTTTCCTACAAGTTTCTTTATTAAAATTGTTCTACACATCATGGGCAACACATAGAGAGGAAAAAGGGCAGCTTTTGATGAAGTTTGATCAAGCTCCATAAAAGGTTAGTGCTAGTTTTCCTTACCTCACTTAATTAAAATTTGTACTGAGGTTGAGATGAGTTGAATTATTGAAACATTAGAAGGATTTGATGAATATTTAATGGTGATTGAATTTGGCAGCCATGGAACCTAAAGAGGTTTGAATTATCTTTACATGTATTTGATGGGAAATGTTATTGATTAAGGTAATTAGAGGTCCTAGCTAATTAACTTTATGTATATGTTGAGATTGAGTGATTGAATTAGGAGTTTGAAAGAATTGTTGAAGACCTTGGATAATTGTTGAATTGGGGCAGCCTTGAGAAGCATGAAAATGGTTAATTTATGCATATTATTGTTGATTAATGATGCTCAAATTATGTGATTATAAGTGTTAGAATTTAATTATAAGAGTACATGTGAGGTTGACAATGTGAAAGTGGGTTTTGAACAAAATTTTGAAGACTTGGACATTTGAGCTTGAAATTGGCAGCCTATTAAATCATGAATTTGTGTGTGTGAATATGTAGTTTATTAATGAAATGTAATGGTGTTAAATTGTGGGCAGTATGTATAGTTAAAATGGAAGTGTTTGTGTGTAACATAAGTGTTGATGCACATTGAATTTGGGTGGATGTAAATGTTGAAGTTTAATGGTGTATTGTGTGCCTTGTGCACTTGAGTATTCTGCCCAGAATTGTTGCTGGAATTGTGTACAAAATATGTATGGAAGTATTGTTGATTGAATATTGTAGTAATGAGGAGGAGAAGGAACATTAAATTGGGAGTGTATGAGCTTTGTGCAGGTGGTGTATTGAAGGCAGCACTTAAATTAGGCCATAAGTACCAAACTGTGAACCCAATTGGTATGAGGCCAATTGCGGGTGAAACTAGACACCAAATAGGCCAATTTTCATGTAGAAATGTTGCCAAAATTCTGCCTAGAAACTGACCTTAAAAAGTGACCAAATCCGGATTAGTGCATTTAAGGCCTGAAAACTGACCATTTGGGCAGTAGCTAGTGTTTAGGCCATAACTCACTCAAAGCAGATCCAATTGACCTGAAATTTTGACCATGAATAGTTAAGACCTATATCTACAAGTCTTATGAAGACACCCAAGCCCATAAATGACCATAAGCAAGTCAAAAAGCTTGCACAAGTTCGGGTCCAAAAACTGGCCGAACCTAAAATGACCTAAAATGACCTAAAGTGACCAATTTTGATACATTTTGACCAGCAATAGTAAAATGACCATATCTTGGTCTACACAACTCAGAATGACCTAAAATTTTACCCCGCGTGCAATAAGACATAGACCTACAAGTTTGTAGTTTGGAACGAAACCCAAAATCTGAGGGAACTAGGTCGTTCGGCTAGGTCAAAATAGTACACCGAAATCCGGTATATTGCAATAAAATGCAATACACTTGGAAATGAAATTGGTAACATATACCAACACTAAAGGGCTATAAAATGTGATATATTGGTAACATTAGAATTGAATCACTTAGAGTACATCAAGGGTCAACATTATAGGTTGACTAATGAAATGAATTGAAGGGAATAGTACCTAGAGAAATAGAACTTTAAGCTAGACATATCTAGCACACAAAAATTGAGAAATTGACCAAATTTTGCACCAAAGGTGCAATCTGTCCAGCTTTAGTAAATTGATCATATCTTGGTCTATACAACTCATAATGACCTGAAATTTTGCCTCGCGTGCAATAAGATATAGAGCTACAATTTTGCTTCTTTGATCAGAAGCTAAAAACCAAGAGAAATAGCTTTAAGCTAGACCAATCTAGCACACTAAAATTGAGAATTTGACATTACATACAATGATGCTTGAAGGAATTTGGCCATGAATGCCAACTTGTAAAAATGGTAAATTGCACTATATTGGCAGCATATTGAAATGCAAATTGTGACATGTTGACACTAGAATCAACTTATCCATGATGTATAAAAAGGTCAATATTTTCATTGACCAGTGAATTGTGTAATGACCAGTAAAACCTGAAAATAAAGAAATAAATATTTAATCTTGTAATATGCCCTAGTTTGCCTAGTTGACTAGTTTGGATAAGTTGGCATGCCAATAGGATTCTGACAACTGTTCTGTAAATGACTTTACGTCATACTGTGTTTAATGGCTTATTATGCCATATTATGATTTTAATAGCCTATGGCTATACAGTTTGTGTTATTATACTCGGCTTAATGCCTGATTGATTATATGGCTTTTTAGCCACACTATTTGCACACCGGGAGATACTTTGTGACCGATGGTGTGATGGCCCAAGGTACTAGGTACCCAGTGCTAGTATATCCGTTTATCCAGTCTGGTCAGTGTATAGGCTACATGGGCAGTCAATTAAAACATTATTCAATTCAGGTAGCTAAGTTAAGTTAAGTGTAATGAAATTTCAGTACAATTAAGTATTGAATGAATGAGTAAAAGAGATTAGCAAAAGAAACATCACAAAAATATAAATTGCAGAACCGTAGAGACTTGAAATACAATACAGTTAGAATAATTTGTATACTGAGTAGTATTATTGAAAAGTTATAAACTAAGCACTTACAAAGAGGAACAAACTAGTATATAAGATTGTTGACACTAGAAATACCATACCAAATTAAATTGATTCCTGGATATCCGAAATGATGATTTATTTCTTTCTTTACTTGTATATATATTATTTCTTGTTATATTATTGCACCACTAAGCAGAAATGCTTAGCACGATGGAATTGCTTCCTCGCGCAGGTACTGAAGGTAAAGCCAGTAGATTATCGACTGAGATTTTTAGAGTCCAGATCTGCAGAATTTTCAGAAGAGTTCAAGATTGTCACCTCCTCAGCAATGCATGTAGATAGGGCTCATTTTACACATGTTATGTATATTGTTCATTCCTAGCACATTGTAAATTATTTGTATATCTTGTACAAAATAAACTCATGTAATTAACCTATGAATTATGGAAGCTACTCGAAGTAAGTATTTTAATATGTGAATTGAATTTGAGTTATAATGGGATTGTACTTGTGAATATTGAGATGTTGAAAATCTGATGAGATTTCTGAGAAATCTGGATACTGTATTGAGATACATTATGTTTGAAAATTTTTGAGACTATTAAGTTTGAGAAATTGAGTATATATATTGAAATTGTCTTTGGCAGGTTCAGAAGAACTGTTAGTCCAAATTACTGTCAGCACTCTGCTAGATTATCATTAAAATTTTTGAAATTTCCAAATTAGTCAGATTTTGATAAATAGTAAGAATAGCCTAAACCTCAGATAAAGTTTTTGAACGAGTAAACCAAGAACTGTAATGAAATCAGATAAGATCAGGTGCTCCGGCACGCCGTGTAGCATACCTTGCTCGCTACACTGTAGACGGCTGAGGGGTGTTACATTTAGTGGTATCAGAGCACGGTTTAGGCGTTCCTAGGCACAGATAAGTAAAAAGAACTAGTGTGCATACATGCATTGCATTCATAAGAGTTGAGGTGACACTATGCAGATCTGTTTATTTTTTATTATTCACAGTTAAGTATGGACTTAGAGCCACAGAGGGCATTAGAAAAAGAAGTAGAAAACCCTATTCATGAGGTTATAACGTAATAACTACGTAATGTTCTTGATATTTGTATTGTAAGCTGCAGATTATAGTACCGACATGAGATTATTGTGTAGAGCTATGTGCTTCCTGGTGGTAGAATAAAATAAGAATATTTGTAATTAATCTATAATTTGATACAGTTACGCCCGAATAGAGTACTATTACGGGAAATAAATGTGAAATTTCTAGTCAGAAATTTAAAACTTCAGAACTAGCCTATTGAAAGACTACACTTCTAAGGTAACTAGAGTCAGAGACTCAGTTACAGTAATGTGGACAACCATTACCACAAAAATTGCTATGAGCTTAGAGAATCTTGTAACACCCTCCCGGTAGCAACTCCGTACATTCTATTGTTCCGGTGACCGATGTCGGTCCGGACAGCTAGAACGTCCGGAAAAATATTTAAACTAAAGTCAGGAACCATAATTAACTCAAATATTAATAAGAAAAATTCAGTAAAAATTTTAGAAATAAAATACAACCAAGTTAAATGAGCCGGTGCCCAAGCGATGGGTAACCCAGAGGGAAGTTACGGTTCTCGCAACTAGGAGCCCTAGACCCGGGGAAAAATTCATAAAACAATTTTTAGGACTCCAGAGAAGGGTCATTGAGGTTCCTATGGCATTAGAATGCCAAGAAAATATTTAGAAAAATTTTTCAATCGGTACAAACAATTTAGACCCGTTAAGCCAAACGGAGGGCATTTTGGTCATTTCGCCTTTAGAGATGATTTTTGGCCGACTTGTCCAGTTGAGTAAATAATTATTATGACATAAAATATGAATAAACATTACTAAAAATTAAATTGAAAATGAGTAGAGATGAAAAGAAAAGAAAAATAAAGAAAATTAGGGATAATGACATCACATGATGTCATTATCTTACTCCCAACCAATCACAAGTTAACAAGCATTCTTAAAACACTTAAAAGAGTCAAAATAGACCAAAAAAAATTATGGTCTTCTTCTTCTCCTTCAGCCAGCTGAAACCCTTCTCCCCTCTCCCTCCATTGATTCTCAACCAAAGCTCCCTTTCTCTCTTTGTTTCACTACTAAACCCTAGACACGTTTCATTAAAACTTGTCCATACCTCTTGGGAAAGTGTGTGGCAGCCTAGAAAAGGAAAGAAAGTGAAATTTAAGTTTGGAAAATTCTGCCCTGCAAGAGGTTAGTGCTTATTTATGCATATATTTCTTTTATTCCATGTTAGGGACTTGAAATTAATATGAAATTGTGAATTAAATGGACTAAAACTCATGTGTATGTATACCATGGAATTCGGCTGCCTAGTGAGGGTTATGACTTTGATGGTTTAGATGGGCTTAGAGTGGATTAGAGAGGGTGTTTAAAGTGTATATATATATATATATATATATATATATATATATATATATATATATATATATATATATATATATCTATATATATATATAAGGAATGAAAGTGTTAACTAAGGTGTGTGGTGTCAATCATAATGGGAAATTAGGGTTTTGGGAGTGAAATTTGGACTTGGCTTATGAAATGATGAGTGAACATTCTAATGGTCAATTAGTGACCATTTGAGGTAAGTTGACCATAATTTGAAGTGAACTAGAGTGTTACAAACCAAATTGGCAGGCTGCCTAGTGACAGCAGCAGGTGAGGCTGTGAGTCCAGCCTATTTGGACTGCCATATCTTTGGCTGTGTAGGTTCAATTGGTATTTGGCCAATTGGACATGAAACTAGACACATAATGGCACAATTTTTCTGAAGAAACCATGCCCAAAAGACCAAAGAAAGTGGACCAAAAATTGGCCCCAATCCGGATACCCTGCAACCAGAATCTGCAGAATGACTAAATGAACAATAATTATTCATTTGGCCATAACTCATTGTAGAATGGGTCAATTGACCTGAAATGTTTACAGCAACAAGTTAAGATATAGAAAAACAACTTTCATGAAGAAACCTACCCCAAATTATGACCAGAACCTATCCAACAAGGCAGTGGCATTCACTATTAACTGCACTGTAGATATGGTCAATTCTGCAGTTTTGTAATCCGGCCAGCTATGGTTTTTGGACCATATGTGGAGATATAAAACTCCAAATGGTGTGATTCAAAAAAAGAAATTCAACTACACAAAATAAGGAACAACTTTCATGTTTACCATTTCCTCAAATTCCCACTGTAACAGTCACTAATGGAAACAGTAAAGTTGGGGTACAAAAAACTGAAAATTTTGCTCCCTTGGTTTAAGCTTAGAAATGGTATTGGTGATTAATGCCAACAAGTTTTGAATGCAAAATGTGGTATGTTGGGAGTGTCAAAACCAATGTACCTATTTTCTCTCCAAAAGTCAACATTTTTGTTGACCAATAAAGTGAATAGTGACACCAAAAACTTGAAATTCAAAAATTGAAGAATTCAAAAGTATCAAATGCCCTAGTATACCTAACAAGATTGGTTTGGATAGTTTGGCATGCCAATAGGGTTCGATTAGCGATCGCACATGGCATTATGCCATTCTGTGATTTTATGGCTTTTAGCCATTCTGACCTTGTGTTGATATTTGGCCTTGTGCCTATTGTCATTACAGCTTATTAGCTGTTATGTTGCACACCGGGAGATGCATACGTGACCGATGGTGTGACGGCCTGAGGTACTAGATACCCAGCGCCAGTATACCCGTTTATCCAGTCCAGTCGTCCAGTATAGGTTACTTGGGCAACCAAAAGAATGAAAGTGGACAAAGTTAACTAAATAAATGGATATACAAATACAAAACAAATAAGACATATACATTCAATGCATATTTATTTCTATTATTTCTTTCTATTTTATTATTTACACCACTAAGCATTATTGCTTAGTGCGTTGCTTTTGCCTCGCGTAGGTTCTAAAGATACTGATCGAGAGCCCAGTAGACCGCAGACTGGGTGAGTCCATCCTGCAGCTCTGCATAGTGTCCGTGTCACCTCACCATCCACAGTGCATTGGTAGGACACTAGGTTTCATTTTGGTATTTTGTAATTAACTTTTATTTCCTTTTGTATAATTGAAACTTATGTAATGTATTTTGATGTTCATGTAAATAATGAGAATTGTGTTTGTAAATGGAAAAGTGAATATCTATCTGTGACTTGTACATGATTATCACATGAGATGAATGATTGAGAAATGAAATTGAAAAATATTGAGATGATTGAATATGATTATAGGAAGTGTTTTTCACAGGTTCCGAAGAACTGTTTTCTCCATTTTTAGCCGGTACTCTGCCGGATTTTCTAAAAAAATTTTTGGAACCTCAAATAAATTAAAATTTCAACAAATGACTTAAATAGATTATATTTCACAAGTTATGTTCAAAATTATGATGAAAATTAATTAAGATAAAATAGAGTATTCCGGTACACCGTGCGACATAACTTACTCGGATATACTGTAGACGGGTAAGGGGTGTCACATTTAGTGGTATCAGAGCACGGTTTAGGCATTTCTGGGCCTAGATTGAGTCCATACCATGCATTGCATTTGTAAGAGTCGAGGTGACACTAATGCAGATCTGTTTGTCTTTCTTATTTTGAATAGGAATTGGACCCTACATCTCAGAGGGCAGTCGAGGAGGAAGTGGAGAGTCATGCTCCACCTGCAGCAGCTGAGACTGGGGGTATGGGAGAACCTGCTCTGCCAGCTCATGCAGAGCCTGCTCAGCCTCCACAGGCCATGTTCCAGCAAATGGCCGAATTCTTCAGACAAATGGCCAGGGTAATGCCAGCACCCCCAGCACCACCTCCACAACCAAAATCACACCTGGAAAATTTGAGAAAGTTTGGAGTAGTAGACTTCTTTGGCAAGAGAGAAGATGATTCTGTTGCAGCCGAGAATTGGTTGAACAGAACAGGCAGAGTTTTAAAACAACTCCACTGCACTCCAGAGCAAAACTTGGAAGCTGCCATATCCCTGTTACAAGATGATGCATATGAATGGTGGGATACTGTGTCCAGTGAGGTACAGCCAAAAATAGTAACTTGGGACTTCTTTCTCTTCGAATTTAAGAAGAAATATGTGGGTAGTGTATACCTGAAAGAGAGAAGAAGAGAGTTCATTAATCTGAGGCAGAGGCAGCTATCAGTGGCCGAGTATGAGAAGGAATTCGTCAGATTGAGCCGCTATGGAAGGGAGATAGTCCCTAATGAGGCCGAAAGGTGTAAGAGATTTGAAGAGGGACTAAATGATAACATAAAGATCATGATCACTGCCTTGGGAATTACAGACTTCACCAAGTTAGTGGAAGCTGCAATAAAGGTTGAAAAAGTAAGAATCAGTGAGCAGACTAAAAGGGAAAGACAGTAGAATAAGGGCCCAGGTCAGTCTAGTTCATCTCCTGCATTTGGGAAGAAGTTCAAGGGTCCACTTGCATAGAGTTCAGGTCAACCACAAGGTCAGGGTCAGTCTCAGGGGCCCAGGCCACAGTTTACCCCTAGGAGAGGTCAGTCCACACCATCAGTGGACAGCTCTCCAGGGATGGGGTTCAGCGGACCAGCCCCAGCATCTTCTGCATGTCCACACTGTTTGAAATGGCACAAGGGGGAGTGTTGGAGAGTGACTGGTGCCTGCTTAAGGTGTGGGTCGACAGAGCATCAGCTGAGGAACTGTTCACGCAGAATTACTACAGCTGCTCCAACACAAGCGCATGACCTACTCCGCACCACAAAGGGGTAGGAAATCGGCAAATCGACGCAGTGGGACCATCACGAGGCTCGCATCGAGCGGCAGAGAGGCTCGATAACGGACCACTGCCAGAGCCTATGCCATTAGAGCTCGGGAGGAGCAAGATGCCTGGGCGTCATCGAGTGCGTTCTCCCTCTACAATACATCTGTGCATGCATTAGTGGATCCAGGATCCACTCATTCATACATCTGCATCAACTTACCCGTAGAAAGGGGGATACTAGTAGGGGAGAGTGACCAAGACATTCTGGTCACTAATCCATTGTGCCACAGTGTAGTGGTGAACAAAGTATACAAGGGTTGCCCGTTAAGGATTCAGGGGTATGAATTCTTGGCAGACCTGATTGAGTTGCCTTTCCACGAGTTTGACGTGATTTTGGGAATGGACTGGTTGTCACGTCATCAGGCAATAGTTGATTGCAAATTGAAGATAATTTCTTTGAAAACTTCTGAAGGTAATGAGATCACTGTTGTGGGTGAAAGGACAGATTTCCTGTCCAATGTTATCTTAGCCACAGTTGTAAGAAGAGTGATGAGAAAAGGCTGTGAAGCCTACCTAGCACATGTGGTGGATACTAGGCAGGCTAAGCCAAACCTGAGTGACATACCCACAGTAAAAGACTTCCCAGATGTGTTTCCTGAAGAATTACCTGGTTTGCCACTAGAAAGGGAAGTTGAATTTACTATTGAGACACTGCCGGGTATAGCACCCATTTCCATTGCTCCTTATAGGATGGCACCCACTGAATTGAGGGAGTTGAAAACTCAGTGGCAAGAATTACTTGATAAGGGGTTTATACAGCCCAGTGTGTCACCATGGGGAGCTCCAGTGCTGTTTGTAAAAAAAAAGGATGGGACTTTGAGGCTATGCATCGATTACCGGCAGTTGAATAAAGTGACTGTGAAGAACAAATATCTGTTGCCTAGAATTGATGATCTGTTTGATTAGTTGAAGGGAGCAAGAGTATTTTCCAAAATAGATCTCAGATCAGGGTATCATCAGTTGAGGGTGAAGGATACAGATGTGCCAAAGACTGCATTCAGGACCCGATATGGGCATTATGAGTTTCTGGTGATGCCCTTTGGCCTAACAAATGCACCAACGGCATTTATGGACCTTATGAACCGTATCTTCCATCCACACTTAGATCGGTTTGTAGTGGTCTTTATTGATGATATTTTGGTGTATTCCCAGACCAGGGAAGAACATGATGAACATTTGAGGATTGTTCTGCAAACCCTGAGAGAAAAGAAGCTGTATGCTAAGTTGTCCAAGTGTGACTTCTGGTTGAATGAGATTGCATTCCTTGGACACATAGTGTCAGCTGATGGGATTAGGGTAGATCCCAAGAAAATAGAAGCAGTGATGGAATGGAAGCCTCCCAGGAATACAACTGAGGTCAGAAGCTTCTTGGGGCTAGCTAGGTATTACAGGAGATTTGTGAAGGGATTTTCCTTAATAGCTGCTCCAATGACCAAGTTGTTACACAAGAATGTCAGATTTGACTAGAATGACAAGTGTCAGACAAGTTTTGAGAAGTTGAAGGCTATGTTGACAGAGGCACCAGTGTTAACACAGCCAGTGTCAGGAAAGGACTTTGTGGTCTACAGTGATGCCTCTCATAATGGGTTAGGGTGTGTATTGATGCAAGAGGGGAAGGTGGTCGCTTATGCTTCCAGGCAGCTAAGGCCACATGAACAAAATTACCCTACCCATGATCTAGAGCTTGCAGCAATTATCTTCGCATTGAAGATATGGAGGCATTACTTGTATGGTGAAAAGTGCTACATTTACACGGACCACAAAAGCCTAAAATACTTGCAAACCCAGAAGGAGCTCAACCTTAGACAGAGACGATGGATTGAGTTCCTGAAGGACTATGATTGTGTAATTGACTACCATCCTGGGAAGGCAAATGTAGTTACTGATGCTTTGAGCAGAAAATCCATGACAGCTTTGAGATCATTGAATGCCCGTCTATCTTTGGTTCGAGATGGAGCTATTTTGGCTGAGTTGCAAGTGAGGCCAAACCTGCTACAGCAGATTTTAGATGGGCAAAAGGCAGATGAAAAGCTAATGGCTATTATGAGCAAAATCCCAGAGGGAAAAGCAACTGACTATGAGGTGAAAGCAGATGGGTGTCTCTACTACAAAGGAAGAGTATGTGTACCAGATAAGGGGGAATTGAAAGCCAGTATTCTGAAAGAGGCACATACCAGTGTTTATGCTATGCACCCAGGAAGTACAAAGATGTATCATGATCTGAAACTTCAGTATTGGTGGCCTGGTATGAAGAAGGACATAGCTGACTATGTAACTAAATGCTTGACATGTCGGCCAGTCAAGGCAGAACATCAAGTTCCATCAGGTTTGCTACAGCCTATACGTATACCTGAATGGAAATGGGATCGGGTCACCATGGATTTTGTAAGTGGTCTACCTCTCACCCAGAAGAAACATGATGCAGTATGGGTGATAGTTGATAGATTGACAAAGTCAGCACACTTTCTGCCAGTTAGGACTGACTACTCACTGGAGAAGTTAGCAGAATTGTATATCAGTGAGATAGTTAGACTATATGGAATTCCACTTTCCATCATATCTGATCGAGACCCAAGGTTTACATCAAGATTTTGGAAGAAGTTGCTGAATCCTTGGGTACACAACTCCACTTCAGCACAGCTTTCCATCCTCAGACGGATGGGCAATCAGAAAGAGTAATCCAGGTAAACAATTGAAACCAATTAAACAAATACACATATTGAACTGAAATGATAATAATAACATGAAATATATGTCAGGTCCTTCAGGATATGTTGAGGAGTTGTGTTATTTAGTTTGAGGGAAGTTGGGATAGATATCTCCCACTGGCAGAATTTGCATACAACAATAGCTACCAAGCTAGCATCCAAATGGCCCCATATGAAGCACTGTATGGGAGGAAATGTAGAACTCGGTGTCTTTGGACTGAATTGGGCGAAGACAAACTGGTGGGGCCAGATCTGGTGAAACAGACTGAGGAGAAAGTGAAACTAATCAAAGCCAATTTGAAGGTTGCCTCAGATAGACAGAAATCTTATGCCGACCTGAAGAGAAAAGAAATAGAATATGTGGTTGGCGACAAAGTGTTCCTCAAGGTGTCACCGTGGAAGAAGGTATTGAGGTTTGGAAGAAAAGGTAAGTTAAGCCCTAGGGTCATTGGCCCATATGAAGTCATTGAACGTGTGGGTCCAGTGGCCTATAGGCTAGCTTTACCACCAGAGCTGGACAAGATCCACAATGTGTTCCACGTGTCTATGCTAAGAAGATACCGCTCAGATCCTTCACATGTCATCTCCAGGGAAGAAATTGAAATACAACCAGATTTGACATATGAAGAAGAACCCATACGGATCCTGGCTCGGGAAGTGAAAGAGTTGAGGAATAAGCAGATTCCACTGGTGAAAGTGCTTTGGAGGCACCACAACACCGAGGAGGCAACTTGGGAAAGTGAAGAAGCGATGAGGCAACAGTTCCCTCAACTGTTTGCATCAGGTAAAATTTCGAGGACGAAATTTAAATTAGAGGGGAATAGTTGTAACACCCTCCCGGTAGCAACTCCGTACATTCTCTTTGCTTTGATCAGGTCGGTCCGGACAGCTAGAACGTCCGGAAAAATATTTAAACTAAAGTCAGGAACCATAATTAACTCAAATATTAATAAGAAAAATTTAGTAAAAATTTTAGAAATAAAATACAACCAAGTTAAATGAGCCGGTGCCCAAGCGATGGGTAACCAAGAGGGAAGTTGCGGTTCTCGCAACTAAGAGCCCTAGACCTGGGGAAAAATTCATAAAATAATTTTTGGGACTCCAGAGAAGGGTCATTGAGGTTCCTTTGGCATTAGAATGCTAAGAAAATATTTAGAAAAATTTTTCAATCGGTACAGACAATTTAGACCGTTAAGCCAAATGGAGGGCATTTTGGTCATTTCGCCTTCAGAGACGATTTTTTGCCGACTTGTCTAGTTGAGTAAATAATTATTATGACATAAAATATGCATAAACATTACTAAAAATTAAATTGAAAATGAGTAGAGATGAAAAGAAAAGAAAAATAAGGAAAATTAGGGATAATGACATCACATGATGTCATTATCTTACTCCCAACCAATCACAAGTTAACAAGCATTCTTAAAACACTTAAAAGAGTCAAAATAGACCAAAAAAATTCTGGTCTTCTTCTTCTCCTTCAACCAGCCGAAACCCTTCTCCCCTCTCCCTCCATTGATTCTCAACCAAAGCTCCCTTTCTCTCTTTGTTTCACTACTAAACCCTAGACACCTTTTATTAAAACTTGTCCATACCTCTTTGGAAAGTGTTTGGCAGCCTAGAAAAGGAAAGAAAGTGAAGTTTAAGTTTGGAAAATTCTGCCCTACAAGAGGTTAGTGCTTATTTATGCATATATTTCTTTTATTCCATGTTAGGGTCTTGAAATTAATATGAAATTGTGAATTAAATGGACTAAAACTCAAGTGTATGTATACCATGGAATTCGGCTGCCTAGTGAGGGTTATGACTTTGATGGTTTAGATGGGCTTAGAGTGGATTAGAGAGGGTGTTTAAAGTGTATATATATATATATATATATATATATATATATATATATATATATATATATATATATATATATATATATATAAGGAATGAAAGTGTTAACTAAGGTGTGTGGTGTGAATCATAATGGGAAATTAGGGTTTTGGGAGTGAAATTTGGACTTGGCTTATGAAATGATGAGTGAACATTCTAATGGTCAATTAGTGACCATTTGAGGTAAGTTGACCATAATTTGAAGTGAACTAGAGTGTTACAAACCTAATTGGTAGGCTGCCTAGTGACAGCAGCAGGTGAGGCTCTGAGTCCAGCCTGTTTGGATTGCCATATCTTTGGCTGTGTAGGTTCAATTGGTATTTGGCCAATTGGACATGAAACTAGACACATAATGGCACAATTTTTCTGAAGAAACCACGCCCAAAAGACCAAAGTAAGTGGACCAAAAACTGGCCCCAATCCGGATACCCTGCAACCAGAATCTGCAGAATGACCAAATGAACAATAATTGTTCATTTGGCCATAACTCATTGTAGAATGGGTCAATTGACCTGAAATGTTTAAAGCAACAAGTTAAGATATATACAAACAACTTTCATGAAGAAACCTACCCCAAATTATGACCAGAACCTATCCAACAAGGCAGTGGAAGTCACTGTTCACTGCACTATAGATATGGTCAATTCTGCAGTTTTGCAATCCGGCCAACTGTGGTTTTTGGACCATATCTGGAGCTACAAAACTCCAAATAGTGTGATTCAAAAAAAGAAATTCAACTAGACAAAATAAGAAACAACTTTCATGTTAACCATTTCCTCAAATTCCCACTGTAACAGTCACTAATGGAACAGTAAATTTGGGGTACAAAAAACTGAAAATTCTGCTCCCTTGGTTTAAGCTTAGAAATGGTATTGGTGATTAATGCCAACAAGTTTTGAATGCAAAATGTGGTATATTGGGAGTGTCAAACCAATGTACCTATTTTCTCTCCAAAAGTCAACATTTTTGTTGACCAATAAAGTGAATAGTGACACCAAAAACTTGAAATTCAAAAATTGAAGAATTCAAAAGTATCAAATGCCCTAGTATACCTAACAAGATTGGTTTGGATAGTTTGGCATGCCAATAGGGTTCGATTAGCGATCGCACATGGCATTATGCCATTCTGTGATTTTATGGCTTTTAGCCATTCTGACCTTGTGTTGATATTTGGCCTTGTGCCTATTGTCATTACAGCTTATTAGCTGTTTTGTTGCACACCGGGAGATGCATACGTGACCGATGCTGTGACGGCCCGAGGTACTAGATACCCAGTGCCAGTATACCCGTTTATCCAGTCCAGTCATCCAGTATAGGTTACTTGGGCAACCAAAAGAATGAAAGTGGACAAAGTTAACGAAATAAATGGATATACAAATACAAAACAAATAAGACATATACATTCAATGCATATTTATTTCTGTTATTTCTTTCTATTTTATTATTTGCACCACTAAGCATTATTGCTTAGCGCATTGCTTTTGCCACGCGTAGGTTCTGGAGATACTGATCGAGAGCCCAGTAGACCGCAGACTGGGTGAGTCCATCCTGCAGCTCTGCATAGTGTCCGTGTCAACTCACCATCCACAGTGCATTGGTAGGACACTAGGTTTCATTTTGGTATTTTGTAATTAACTTTTATTTCCTTTTGTATAATTAAAACTTATGTAATGTATTTTGATGTTCATGTAAATAATGAGAATTGTGTTTGTAAATGGAAAAGTGAATATCTATCTGTGACTTGTACATGATTATCACATGAGATGAATGATTGAGAAATGAAATTGAAAAATATTGAGATGATTGAATATGATTATAGGAAGTGTTTTTCACAGGTTCCGAAGAACTATTTTCTCCATTTTTAGCCGGTACTCTACCGGATTTTCTAAAAAAATTTTTGGAACCTCAAATAATTTAAAATTTCAACAAATGACTTAAATAGATTATATTTCACAAGTTATGTTCAAAATTATGATGAAAATTAATTAAGACAAAATAGAGTGTTCCGGTACACCGTGTGACATAACTTACTCGGATATACTGTAGACGGGTAAGGGGTGTCACAAATCTAGTATGGCTATAAATTAGAAAGAACACCTTGAGGATGAAGATATCTGGACATTGATATGGAGTCTTATCAGTATTTTTGTAACACCCTCCCGGTAGCAACTTCGTACATTCTACTGTTCCGGTGACCGGTGTCGGTCCGGACAGCTAGAACGTCCGGAAAAATATTTAAACTACAGTCAGAAACCATAATTAACTTAAATATTAATAAGAAAAATGTAGGAAAAATTTTAGAAATAAAATACAACCAAGTTAAACGAGCCGGTGCCCAAGCGATGGGTAACCAGAGGGAAGTTGCGGTTCTCGCAACGAAGAGCCCTAGACCCGGGGAAAAATTCATAAAATAATTTTTGGGACTCCAGAGAAGGGTCATTGAGGTTCCTATGGCATTAGAATGCCAAGAAAATATTTAGAAAAATTTTTCAATTGGTACAGACAATTTTGACCCGTTAAGCCAAACGTAGGGCATTTTGGTCATTTCGCCTTCAGAGGTGATTTTTGGCCGACTTGTCCAGTTGAGTAAATAATTATTATGACATAAAATATGAATTAATATTGATGAAAAATTTATTTGAAGTTAGTAAAGAAAGAAGAAAAGAAAAATCTATAAAAATGCCAAATATGACATCATTATGATGTCATTTAAAAGCTTCCACCAATCCCATTTAAACAACTATTTAATTAACTAATAAAAAGAGATAAACATAGCCAAAGGAATTAAAATACAGCTGCCTTCTTCTTCAGCCAAAACGTGAGTTTCTCCTCCATAACCCTCCATGAGAGTTTCCTTTGATTACTTCCATTTCCCATGAAATTCCACTACTAAACCCTAAGTCACCTTCACTAAAACTTGTCCATACCTCTTGGGAAAGTGATTGGCAGCCTAGGAAAGGAAAGAAAGTGAAGAATTTGAGCTCTTGGAAAAGCTCTCAAGTGAGGTTAGTGCTATACTTCCACTCTCACTCTTTTAATCTTTGTTAGAGCATCACTTTAAGTTAAAAAATTGTAAAAATTTGAAGTAAATTATATATGTTAGGGTATCTTCAATTTTTGGCAGCCCTAAGGAAGGATGAGTTTGATTGTTTTAATGGACTTAAAGTGGATTAGAAATCATGTTTAAAGCATGTATGCATGTGGTTAGTGAAGGAGTTAGTAATTAAGGTATATTGTGAAAACTTATAATGGAAACTAGGGTTTTGAGAAGTGAAAATTTGACTTAGCTTAGGAAATTGTTAGAGAACATTTTAAGGGTCAATTATTGACCATTTTAGGTAAGTTGACCATAATTTGGACTGAAATGTAGCATGGCAAAGTGAATGAGTATGCTGCCTAGGGACAGCAGCAGGGTGACTGAAATTTCAGTCCACTTGGACTGCCATATCTTTGGTTGTGTTAGTACAATTGGTGTTTGGAAAATTGGACATGAAACTAGGCTTATAATGGCACATTTTTGCTGAAGAAACCATCCCCAAAAGACCAAAGCAAGAGGACCAAAAGTTGGTCCCAATCCGGATACCCTGCAACAGCACCTGCAGAAATGACCAAATGAACAGTAACTGTTCATTTGGCCATAACTCACTGTAGATATGGTCAATTGACCTGAAATTTTTACAGCAACAAGTTAAGACATATAGAAACAACTTTCATGAAGGAACCTACCCCAAATTATGGCCAGAACCCATCCAACAAAGTGATTCCAGTCACTGTTCATGTTACTGTAGATATGGTCAATTCTGCAGTTTGGCAATCCGGCCAGCTGTGGTTTTTGGACCATATCTGGAGCTACAAAACTCCAAATGGAGTGATTCAAAAAATGAAATTCAACTAGACAAAATAAGTAACAACTTTCATGTTTACCATTTCCTCAAATTCCCACTGCAACAGGGCTTAATGGAACAGTAAAGTTAGGCTTCAAAAACTGAAAATTCTGCCCTTTTGGTTTTAAGCATAGAAATGGCAATGGCAATCAATTCAACAAGTTTTAAATACAAAATGTGGTATGTTTGGGGTGTTAAAACCAATACACCTATTTTCTATCCAAAAGTCAACATTTTTGTTGACCAATGAGGTGAATAGTGACACCAAAACTTGAAATTGAAAATTTGAAATTAGAAATGCATCTAGGGGACTTTAAATTGCAATTGGCAATTAATACTAGCAAATGTAAAACTCAAAATGTGGGATCTTGGTGTAATTAGAATTAACATATCCCTTAAGTATGAAAAAGTCAACATTTTGGTTGACTAGTAAGGTGAATAGTAATCAAAATGAGTAACAAACTAAGATGAAGACCTAGAACCAATTCTAAGCTTAAATGCTTAGAATTGTATGACAAATGTGGACTATGTATCTTAGTCAAAATTGTTAAAAGGAAATTAAGACCATAAATTTGAAATCTATGAAATATTCATGGATTACTTGAAACATGAAAAATAAGTCACCTAATTGATGTGAATAGATAGTTAGGGCTTATATGCCCATCACAAATGGAATTCATAAAATATTAATAACTCAACTTGAAATATAAAATTGTGACTACATAAGTAGATTCTTAAATGTATAAATGAGAAAGGAAAATGTTTTGAATACAATGGTACATGTGAACCATTGTTTAGAATTGTGATCAATATGAATAACATAATGAATGAATAAATGAACTATATTAATGTATGAATGAGACATTAGTTCTCATTATTATAGAAAGGAGAAGTATTTTGAGTACAATGATATAAAAGGATAATTGATGTGAATTGTGATCATATAAATGATCAAATGAATGTATGAATTATAATTGAAATTTCTCATGAAATAATGAATTCATAAAACACAATATATTAATATTTAATGATATTATGTGCCCTTGTATTGCCTAGACACGTGTGTCAGATTAGATAGATTGGCATGCCAATAGGGTATTGTTTTAGCAGTACTGCCAAAGGTTTTATGCCTGTATTCATGGCTTTATGCCCGTATTCATGGCTTTATGCCAACATTCATGGCTTTTATGCCCGATTATGTGTTATCATGGCTTTTTAGCCATACTGACTGCATACGTGGTTGACGTTCTGCGTCCCATGGTATGACGGCCCGAGGCACCGTGGTGTCCAGTGCCAACGACCCGTTATCCAGTTTAGTCAGCCTGTCGTAGGTTACTTGGGCAGTGTAATTTATTGAGATAAGTTAAGAATATTAGCAATTAAAAATATTAGAAATTAAATAAAATAAATGAGTAAGATGACCTAAAATAAATTAGGATAGTTATTTATTAGAAAGAATCGAAATGAACTGGACAGATATCAAAATTTACTTATTATGAAATAATCTGAGACAACCTAGCAAGTATAGAGAAAATGCTAAAAGATTAGCAAAGAAAATTATAACATAAATAAATATTGCAAATGTGCTTATATAACAATATAAGCATAAATTTATTATTTTCAAATCATTTTTCTTTGTACATTATTACTGTACATTGGCAAATAAACACTTTCAAAGAAGACTAAATTAGGATGTAACACATTAAATTTTAGAAACCGCATGTGAAATATAAATAAATCTTGATTATTTGAATTATGTTTTATTTCTATATTTATTTGTATATTATTTCCTTATTATATTATTGCACCACTAAGCAGCAATGCTTAGTGCGATGGAATTGTTTCCTTCGCGCAGGTACTGAAGCTAGAACCCAATGGACGTTTGACTGGGAATTTTGGGAGTTTTGATCTGCGGAAGTATCTGAAGTATTCAAGGTTGTCACCTCCTCAGCAATGCATGTAGATAGGGCCCATATAGATCCTATTTTGTATTTTGTATAAAATGCTAGATATTGCATTATGATGTAAATTATGAAATTTTGTAATTATTTTGTAAATTATGTAAATTAAGGAAATTTGAAAATTTTGCTTATGTAATTTGAGAATGTTTACATATGAATTGAGTGTGCATGGAAATGATTATGAAATTGAAATGTATGAATGAGATTTGAGATATGAGAAAATTATGAGAATGATTGATGAGATAATTATGATTAGCATGGATAAGACTTTATTCTGAAAATATTGTTGAAACTTTCAAACAGGTAAATAGTAAAACACGTCAACTGGTAATAAAATAGGGGAAACTCCGCTGGTTTCTCCGTCGAAAAATAATTAATATTAAAATATAACGAGATCAAAATATGAAAGGAATAAAGTAAGATAAGATAGGGTGCTCCGGCACCGAATGTAGCACACTTTGCTCTGCTACACTGTAGTCGGGTGAGGGGTGTTATAATTTTAATATTTTTGACAGGAAGGAATGATGTAGGTATTTGAGAATACATTTAGAAATTGTATTGATGCTCTCTCTGGAAGCAATAATAGATACCTTCCATTGATGGAGTTATTTTGGCTGAGCAGTAAGTGAAGCCGAATCTGTTACAACAGATACATGATGGGCAGAAGACAGATGGGAAATTAATGGCTGTTATGGGCAAAATCTTTGAGGGGAAGGAAACTGATTATGAAGTGAAAGAAAATGGGTGCCTGTACTACAAAGAAAGAGTATGTGTACCAGATGATAAAGAGTTGAAAACCAGTATTCTAAAAGAAGACATAACAGTGTGTATGCTATGCACCCAGGGAGCACAAAAATGTACCATGACCTGAAACTCCGATACTGGTGGCCAGGTATAAAGAAGGACATAGTTGACTACGTAACTAGATGCTTGACATGTCAGCAAGTCAAAGCAGAACATCAAGTTCCATCAGATCAGATCCTTCACATGTCATCTCAGTATAAGAAATTATGGTACAATCTGACCTGACATATGAAGAAGAACCAATTAAAATCTTGGCACGAGAGGTAAAAGAGCTCAGAAATAAGAAAATTCCACTAGTGAAAATCCTATGGAGGCACCACAACACGGAAGAGGCAACATGGGAGAGCGAGGAGACAATGAGACAACAGTTCCCTCAGCTCTTCACATCAGGTAAATTTTGAGGACGAAATTTTTATTTAGAGGGGAAGAGTTGTAACATCCCCACTGTACGTGTTTTGTACATTCAATTGCTCCAGTAGTCAAATAACAGTCCAGGAAAGTTAGGATGTCTGGAACTACACTTCGGTGATAGTGAACAGACATATAATGATGAAATAAATAAAAAGAAAATATAAGAAAAATCAAACAAAAATGAAAGAGAGAAAATGATGCTAAGTTAAACGAGCCGGCACCGCAGCGATGGGTGACTGCACTGGGAAGGCCGTTGCCGACCCCAGGACCACGGGGAACCCTCTGAATTTAATTTTGAGACATAAATAAAGGTTTATTGAAATGTAATTGACACTAGAAATATCAAAGAAAAATTAATAGATTAGTACAAAGAAAAATGAAAAATCGAGAAACAGACAAAAATCGGTGTTACCGAAAAATCGGGAATATAACCCGAAGTGGGGTATTTTGGTCATTTGACACATAGTGTTGCCTTTTGACCTCAATCTCCATTAAAAATAAATGATATTACACTTAGAAAATTTCAAAGAAAAATTAGAAAGTTAGTATATAAACGAAAAATAAAAATTAAAGAAATCGGTGGTACAAGGAGTAAATCGGTGTTACCGAAAAAGTCCGAACTTGACCCGAAGAGGGGCATTTTGGTCACCTAGAGTTGAATTTTGACTTAAATGTCCATGAAAAATAAGTGGTATTATATTTTAAAAATTCCATGAAAAATGAAATTATAAATGAAATGCAATTAAAGGAAATATGGGGCTATAATTAGAATTATGAAAGTTTAATTATTTTAACTATTATTTAAATGTTTAGTGGGGTATAAAACCATAAGTGGACAGAATTTTCCACTAAACCATTTCATCTTCTTCACTCCTTCATCACCATTGCCGAATTTGATTTTCTCTCCCAAGCTCATCCATGGATGTCCATGAAGCAAGCTTCATCAACCCATGATCAAGCCATTTTTTCCTATAAGTTTCTTTATTAAAATTGTTCTACACATCATGGGCAACACATAGAGAGGAAAAAGGGAAGCTTTTGATGAAGTTTGATCAAGCTCCATAAAAGGTTAGTGCTAGTTTTCCTTACCTCAATTAAAATTTGTACTAAGGTTGAGATGAGTTGAATTATTGAAAAATTAGAAGGATTTGATGAATATTTAATGGTGATTGAATTTGGCAGCCATGGAACCTAAAGAGGTTTGAATTATCTTTACATGTATTTGATGGGAAATGATATTGATTAAGGTAATTAGAGGTCCTAGCTAATTAACTTTATGTATATGTTGAGATTGAGTGATTGAATTAGGAGTTTGAAAGAATTGTTGAAGACCTTGGATAATTGTTGAATTGAGGCAGCCTTGAGAAGCATGAAAATGGTTAATTTATGCATATTATTGTTGATTAATGATGCTCAAATTATGTGATTATAAGTGTTAGAATTTAATTATAAGAGTACATGTGAGGTTGACAATGTGAAAGTGGGTTTTGAACAAAATTTTGAAGACTTGGACATTTGAGCTTGAAATTGGCAGCCTATTAAATCATGAATTTGTGTGTGTGAATATTTAGTTTATTAATGAAATGTAATGGTGTTAAATTGTGGGCAGTATGTATAGTTAAAATGGAAGTGTTTGTGTGTAACATAAGTGTTGATGCACATTGAATTTGGGTGGATGTAAATGTTGAAGTTTAATGATGTATTGTGTGTCTTGTGCACTTGAGTATTTTGCCCAGAATTGTTGCTGGAATTGTGTACAAAATATGTATGGAAGTATTGTTCATTGAATATTGTAGTAATGAGGAGGAGAAGGAACATTAAATTGGGAGTGTATGAGCTTTGTGCAGGTGGTGTATTGAAGGCAGCACCTAAATTAGGCCATAAGTACCAAACTGTGAACCCAATTGGTATGAGGCCAATTGTGGGTGAAACTAGACACCAAATAGGCCAATTTTCATGTAGAAATATTTCCAAAATTTTGCCTAGAAACTGACCTTAAAAAGTGACAAAATCCGGATTAGTGCATTTAAGGCCTGAAAACTGACCATTTGGGCAGCAGTTAGTATTTAGGCCACAACTCACTCAAAACAGGTCCAATTGACCTGAAATTTTGACCATGAATAGTTAAGACCTATATCTACAAGTCTTATGAAGACACCCAAGCCCAGAAATGACCATAAGAAAGTCAAAAAGCTTGCACAAGTTCGGGTCCAAAAACTGGCCGAACCTAAAATGACCTAAAATGACCTAAAGTGACCAATTTTGATACATTTTGACCAGCAATAGTAAAATGACCATATCTTGGTCTACACAACTCAGAATGACCTGAAATTTTGCCCCGCGTGCAGTAAGACATAGACCTAAAAGTTTGTAGTTTGGACCGAAACCCAAAATCTGAGGGAACTAGGTCGTCTGGCTAGGTCAAAATAGTACACCAAAATCCGGTAAATTGCAATAAAATGCAATACACTTGGAAATGAAATTGGTAACATATACCAACACTAAAGGGCTATAAAATGTGATATATTGGTAACATTAGAATTGAATCACTTAGAGTACATCAAGGGTCAACGTTATAGGTTGACTAATGAAATGAATTGAAGGGAATAGTACCTAGAGAAATAGAACTTTAAGCTAGACAAATCTAGCACACAAAAATTGAGAAATTGACCAAATTTTGCACCAAAGGTGCAATCTGTCCAGCTTTAGTAAATTGACCATATCTTGGTCTATACAACTCATAATGACTTGAAATTTTGCCCCGCGTGCAATAAAACATAGAGCTACAATTTTTCTTCTTTGATCAGAAGCTAAAAACCAAGAGAAATAGGACTTTAAGCTAGACCAATCTAGCACACTAAAATTGAGAATTTGACATTACATACAATGATGCTTGAAGCAATTTGGCAATGAATGCCAACTTGTAAAAATGGTAAATTGCACTTTATTGGCAGCATATTGAAATGCAAATTGTGACATGTTGATACTAGAATCAACTTATCCATGATGTATAAAAAGGTCAATATTTTCATTGACCAGTGAATTGTGTAATGACCAGTAAACCCTGAAAATAAAGAAATAAATATTTAATCTTCTAATATGCCCTAGTTTGCCTAGTTGACTAGTTTGGATAGGTTGGCATGCCAATAGGATTCTGACAGCTGTTCTGTAAATGACTTTACGTCATACTGTGTTTTATGGCTTATTATGCCATACTATGATTTTAATAGCTTATGGCTATGCAGTTTGTGTTATTATACTCGGCTTAATGCCTGATTGATTATATGGCTTTTTAGCTACACTGTTTGCACACCGGGAGATACTTTGTGACCGATGGTGTGACGGCCCGAGGTACTAGGTACCCAGTGCTAGTATATCCGTTTATCCAGTCTGGTTAGTGTATAGGCTACATGGGCAGTCAATTAAGACATTATTCAATTCAGGTAGCTAAGTTAAGTTAAGTATAATGAAATTTCAGTACAATTAAGTATTGAATGAATGAGTAAAAGAGATTAGCAAAAGAAACATCACAAAAATATAAATTGCAGAACCGTAGAGACTTGAAATACAATACTGTTAGAATAATTTGTATACTGAGTAGTATTATTGAAAAGTTATAAACTAAGCACTTCCAAAGAGGAACAAACTAGTATATAAGATTGTTGATACTAGAAATACCATACCAAATTAAATTGATTCCTGGATATCCGAAATGATGAATTATTTCTTTCTTTACTTGTATATATATTATTTCTTGTTATATTATTGCACAACTAAGCAGAAATGCTTAGCGCGATGGAATTGCTTCCTCGCGCAGGTACTGAAGGTAAAACCAGTAGATTGTCGACTGAGATTTTTGGAGTCCAGATCTGCAGAAGTGTCAGAAGAGTTCAAGATTGTCACCTCCTCAGCAATGCATGTAGATAGGGCTCATTTTACACATATTATGTATATTGTTCATTCCTAGCACATTGTAAATTATTTGTATATCTTGTACAAAATAAACTCATGTAATTAACCTATGAATTATGGAAGCTACTCGAAGTAAGTATTTTAATATGTGAATTGAATTTGAGTTATAATGGGATTGTACTTGTGAATATTGAGATGTTGAAAATCTGATGAGATTTCTGAGAAATCTGGATACTGTATTGAGATACATTATGTTTGAAAATTTTTGAGACTATTAAGTTTGAGAAATTGAGTATATATATTGAAATTGTCTTTGGCAGGTTCAGAAGAACTGTTAGTCCAAATTACTGTCAGCACTCTGCTGGATTATCATTAAAATTTTTGAAATTTCCAAATTAGTCAGATTTTGATAAACAGTAAAAATAGCCTAAACATCAGATAAAGTTTTTGAACGAGTAAACCAAGAACTGTAATGAAATCAGATAAGATTAGGTGCTTCGGCACGCCGTGTAGCACGCCTTGCTCGGTTACACTGTAGACGGCTGAGGGGTGTTACAAGAATGCCAAGAAAAGATTAGGAGAATTTTTAAGATAGGTACAGATAGTTTTGGCTCCTTAAGCCAAACAAAGAGCATTTTAGTCATTTCGTCTTTAGAGACGATTTTTTACCGACTTGTCAATTTAAGTAGGTGAATTATATGAATTAAAATGTGAACTAATATTGATGAAAAAAATTAATTAACGATGAATAGAAAAGAAAGAGAAAGAAAAATGAAATAAATACCTAATTATGACATAATATGATGTCATAAGGACCCCTTAGCCAATCACCTTGCAAGAAGCACACTTAAAACTCATTAAAAAGGTCAAAAATTGGAAAAGAATTTCTGTTCTTCTTCTTATTCTCTGGCTGGCCAAACCTCTCTCAAACAAATCCTCCATTTTCTCTTAGCTCGAAGCTTGATTCTCACCTTAAATCACCATAATACCCTTAGTTCTCTTCACAAAAACTTGTCTATATCTTTTGGGAAAATGATTGGTAGCCAAGAAACCAAAGAAAGTGAAAGAAAATTGAAGATTGGGTGAGGGAAAATTCTGCTCACAAGGTTAGTGCTATAATCAAGTTAATTATGGTTCCTCACTTTAGTTTAAATATTTTTTCGGACGTTCTAGGTGTCCGGACTGATGTTGGTCACCGGAATAGTAGAATGTACGAAGTTACTACAGAGAGGGTGTTACATTAATAATTAACACACTTCTAATTCAATATAGAGCTTCTAGCCATAATATCACATTTCTAGAGAAAATTCTAGCTCTTTAACAACTATGATAGACTAAAATCCCAAAGCTTTATTTATCAACAAGTTCCAACTAATTTTTTACTTATGTCCTAGAAGTTACTATTCACTTGACTATTTCCAATCAAAGGTTGACTTTTTTATTTATAATAAATTTGTGGAGACTAAGTTCACCAAGATACCACATTTTGCATTTTATTTTTGTTAGCATTGATTGCCAAACTCAATTCCTAGCCTTCTAGGTTTTATTTCAAATTTTTAGAATTTGAGGTCCAAATTCACTGTTCCATTGGACCTTGCTACAGTAAAAACATGATAAATCTTCTGCATGAAAGTTGTTCCTTTATGTGTCTTCTTTAATTTCCTTTTTGAATCACTCCATTTGGAGTTTTGTAGCTCAAGTTATGGCCTAAATACCATAACTGGCCAGATAGGACAGCACCCAGAATTTCTGGGCAGAATCCATTCTAGCACTTTTGGTATCCTAAGTTTGGTGGGCAATTTCACTAAGTTCTAGTCAAAATTTAGAGTTGTGTCCTTCATGAAAATTGTCCTAAATTGCCTAAGATTTTTATTGATATAAATTTCAGGTTAATTGGACATTTCTACCGTGAGTTATGACCAAATGAACAAATATTATTCATTTGGTCAATTTCCAAGGACAGCATATTAATCACCCGGATTAGGTCAATTTTTAGGGCAACTTAGGTTGATTTTCTGGGCCAGGTTTCTTCATCAAAGTTATGTCATTTTATGTCTAGTTTCATTTCCAATTGCCCTTCAACCAATTGGAGTAACATAGCTCAAGTTATAACCCTAGGAATACACAGGACTCAAGTCCAATATTCTACCACAATTACTTCCAATTTAGGGTCAAACTTCATCAAATGGTCACTAATTGACCATTAGAACTCCAATTAACCATTCAAACACAATATCTCCAATTTTCATACTAACCCTAATTGATCAAATCTCATTCTCATACAAACTCAAAAAGATTCAACTCCATTCAACTCCAATTCATATATATACATTAATTGACATTAATATACAAACTTAATTGCAACTAAACAATCAAAACCCTAACCCTCTCTTGGCTGCCACAATTCATACATACCCTTACATAAGTGTTTTATTCAATTTCTTAACAATTTCTCATTCACTTGAACTTCCTAACATGGAATAAAAAGAAAAATGTAAGAGTTAGCACTAACCTTTTTAAAACCAAACTTGAGCTTGTTATTCTTCAAGATTTCTCCTAGAACCATAATAATCATAATCAATTATAACTTCACTTTCCCAAATTAAATATCCAATAAAAATTTAACAGCATTTCCCATTAAATTGGACGAAACTCCTATCATAAATCTCAAATCCACAAACCATTAATACCCAATCTGGCAGCTTGTGCATTCAAATTTATATATAATGATCTAACCGTCAGATAAATCCCAAATTTTAACCATATATTCAAGACATCCCAATACAATGTCAGAAAAAAGTTTAGCATCAAATCGTGTCTATATCATGAGATATCAAAATATTCATTCAACCCTTCAAAATCTGAATTTTTATAGAAATCAGTCTTACTCAGATACCTCATGCAAAACAATTTATATCTCATAAACCACAAGTCTAAAATCCACCAAATTTTAACACAACAGCCTCAACTTCAAAAAATATCATTTGTATCAAATTTCATAATTTTATAAGCATCCTAACTATTTATTTTTCTCAAATTTCATTAGCCAAAATTTAGAATTCAACCTGCAGATAGCCTGTGTTCAATAATATATTTCTCCAAATCCAACTGTTGAACAATCTCCAAATTTTAACCATAACTTCTACACATACATACCTCAAACATATCCAAAAATGAACGGCATAAGTTCGGCCAAACTCACTTGGACGGAAGAGAAACATGCTGCCCCTGCTGAACCCCTATTTTTGCTACTGTTCATCTCCTTCTCCTTATTCCTTTCTTTCTTTCTTTTCCTTTTCTCTCTCTCTCTCTTGGTTTGGTTGAAGAAGAAGAAGAAACTAGAATTTTTCTTTCCAATTTTCACTCATTTAACTCTTTTTAATTGGCTTGGTGAGTTGTGATTGGTGGAGACCTATCTAATGACATCATGTGATGTCATATTTCCCATTTAATTCATTTTCTTTTTTTTTTCTTTTCATCTCATTTTCAATTCAATTTTTAGCTATATTTATTCACACTTTATGTCATAATAATTATTTACTTAACTGGACAAGTCAGCCAAAAATCATCTCTGAATATGAAATTACCAAAATCGTCTGTACCGATCTAAAAATTTTTCTAAGCCTTTTCTTGGCATTCTAATGCCATAGAAACCTCAATGACTCTTCTCTGAAATCCCAAAAATTATTTCATGAATTTTTCCCTGGGTTTAGGTCTTCTAGCTGCGAGGACCGCAACTTCCCACTGGGTTACCTATCGTTAGGGCACCGGCTCATTTAACTTAATTGTATTTTATTTCTAAAATTTTTCCTACATTTTTTTCATTATTATTTGAGTTATTTATGACTCCTCACTGTAGTCTAAATATTTTTCCAAATGTTCTAGCTATCCGGACTGACACCAGTCACCGGAACAGTAGAATGTATGGAATTGTTATAGTGAGGGTGTTACAATCTTTCCCCTCTAATAAAAATTTCATCCTCGAAATCTACCCAGTTTAAATAGTTGAGGAGCCGCTACTTCCTTATTTCTTCACTTTACCAGAGAAAACAAATCTGTATTAGTGTCACCTCGACTCATATGAATGCAATGCATGTTATGCACACGATCTTATTCTATCTATCGATGCCTAGAAACGCCTAAACCGTGCTCTGATACCAATAAAAGTAACACCCTTCACCCAACTACAGTATAGCCGAGTAAGGCGTGCTACATTTGGTGTCAGAGCACTCTATCTTATCTTACTTTATTCCTTTAATAATTTGATCTCGTTATATTTTAATATCAATTATTTTTCTACGGAGAAACTAGCGGAGTTTTTCCTATTTTATTACCAGTTGACGTATTTCATTATTCACCTGTTTGAAAATTTCAATAATATTTTAAAATAAAAATCTCATCATTTCATGCGTCATCTATATATTTTAATTCTGTATTCAAATCCATACAAATTTCATTCATATCCATTTCCATACATTCCCATTCATGCTCAACTCCTATGTGAAAATTTTCTATCTCTATTAGTTTATAACATGTAAATATTAATTACAATTTTCTAGTTTATAATTCTTAGTATACATTTCAACATAAGAAATATTTATACTATACAAAATACATAAAATGACTAATGTGAGCCCTATCTACATGCATTACTGAGGAGGTGACTACCTTGAGCACTTTAGACACTTCTGCAGATCAGAACTCCAAAATCTCTGTTTAATATTCGCAAGGCTTTACCTTCAGTACCTGCGCGAGGAAACAAATCCATCGCGCTAAGCATTGCTGCTTAGTGGTGCAATAATATAACAAGAAAATAATATACAATAAAGAAAGAAATGGATCAAAATTGGGATACTCTGTAATTTGATCTAATTTCATATAATACTTCTAGTATTAACTATTCTTTGTTCTAATTTATTCCTCTTTAGAAGCGCTCAATTCTTTCATAATAATTAAATTTTAATATCGTTCTAATTCATTTCAATTCTTTCTAGCATTTTATTAATCGTTTTCTTTGATGATTTTGAGCCTCATTTTATTGTAATCATTCTTGTTCTTTATCTTGATATTTAATTTCCTTACTTCTTTTAATAATCAATTCCATTACATTTATACTTTTCCATGCCCAAGTAACTTATACAAATTGATCGGGTTGGATAAAAGGGTAAACTAGTACTGGGTACCAAGTACCTCGGGCCGTCACACCATCGGGCACAATGTGTCAACCGGTGTGCAATAAAATGGCTAATAGGCCATAAAAGCAATAAGGCATAAAGCCAAGTATAACATCATAATCAGTATAGCCATAGGCTATCATATCACAGAATGGCATGGAGCCATACATCATACGCAGTACTGCTATCAGAATCCTATTGGCATGCCAACCTATCCAAACTAATCACACTAGGCCTATTACGACATATTGCAAAGTTATTTATTGAATATTTATACTTAACATGTAAGGTTACTATTCATTTAGTCATTTAAGTCAAAATATTTACGTTTTATCAAACCTGGTCCTAAATTGGGAAAAATGCCATTTCATGGTAAGGGAAGGCATAGTTCTGGGACATTTGATATCAGAAAGAGGAATTGAAGTTGATAAGGCAAAAATTGAGATCATTGAAATATGCAACCCCCAGCATCAGTCAAGGGAGTGCGAAGCTTTTTGGGACATGCAGGATTCTGCAGAAGATTCATTAAAGACTTTTCCAAAATAGCTAAGCCACTTACTAACTTGTTAAGTCAAGATGTTCCCTTTGATTTTGATGGAAATTGCCTTGTCTCCTTTAACAGAATCAAAGAGGCCCCGATATCAGCACCAATAATGTAGCCATCGAATTGGGAGCTACCATTCGAGGTGTGTGCAATGCGAGTGACTTTGCAGTTGGAGCAGTGCTCGGGCAAAGAAAAGATAAAAAGCTCCATGCTATTTATTATGCTAGCAAGACATTCGATGATGCGCAAATCAATTATGCTACCATAAAGAAGGAATTCCTAGCAGTGATATTTGCAATGGACAAATTCAAATCTTACCTCATCGGGCTAAAAGTCATTGTATTCACAGATCATGCTGCAATCTGATACCTTATGAACAAAAGGGAAGCAAAACCAAGATTGATTTGATGGATTCTACTCCTGCAAGAATTTAACCTTGAAATCAAGGACAAAAAGGGATCCGAAAATGTAGTAGCTGACCATTTTTCAAACTAAAATTGTAGTACACAGAGGACTTCGAAGATTTGCCAATTGATGATTCATTTCCTGATGAGTAATTACTTGCATTATCCAAAGCTCCATGGTACGTGGACTTTATTAGTTTTCTTGTATGCAGGGTACTGCCTCCAAACATGACTTATCAGCAAAGGAAGAAATTCCTACATGATGTGAGATATTACTTATAGGAGGAACCCTTACTGTACAAGAGATGTAATGATGGGCTAATAAGAAGGTGCATACCAGAGGAAGATATGGAAAGTATCATTGATCATTGCCATTCATCACTATATAGAGGACATTTAGGCACTTCAAAGACCGCAGCCAAGATTTTACAAGCAGGGTTTTACTAGCCACATTTATTTAGGGATGTAAAATCCTTTGTTCGAGCTTGTGATCAATGCCAAAGAACAGGTAACAGTTCAAGAAGGAATGAAATGCCGCTTCATGGTATACTTGAGATAGAATTATTTGATGTATGGGGAATAGACTTCATGGGCCCATTCCCCTCTTCCCGTGGAAACAAGTATATTCTGGTTAGAGTTGATTATGTGTCGAAATGGGTAGAAGCTATTGCAACACCAATCAATGATGCTAGAGTGTTCACTAAGTTCCTTAAGAAAAACATCTTCACAAGATTTGGCACACCACGAGCAATAATCAGTGATGGAGGAAACCACTTCTATAACCAATAATTCGAAACACTACTGAAAAAGTATGGAGTAACTCACAAGGTGGCCACACCTTATCATCCTCAAACTAGTGGTTAATTAGAAATATCAAATAGGGAACTGAAGCAGATTCTAGAGAAAAATGTAAACAAATCCAGGAAGGATTGGTGCATAAAGCTAGATGATGCACTATGGGCATACCACATTGCATATAAAACCCCAATTAGCACAACACCCTTCTAACTGGTTTATGAAAAAATCATGCCATCTCCTTGTTGAACTTGAGCATAAAGCCTACTGGGCAATTCAGGTACTAAACTTTGACCTCAAAGCTGCTGGTGAGAAAAGGTTCTTACAACTGAATGAGTTAGAAGAAATCCGATAAGATGCATACGAAAATGCCAAAATCTTTAAGGATAAAACCAAAAGATGGCATGATAGGCACCTAACAAGGAAAGAGATAAAAGAAGGAGATCTTGTCCTCTTATTCAACTTTAGATTGAAACTCTTTCCAGGGAAACTGAAATCTAGATGGTCCGAACCTTTCAAGGTCACCCAAGTCTTCCCACATAGAGCAGTAGAGGTATGGAGTGAAACCTCAGGCGCATTCAAGGTTAATGGGCAGAGGCTGAAGCCTCAGGGAGAACCCATAGAAACGGGAATAAATTGCACTCTCAATCCTCCTATTAACAGACCATAAATAAGTAAAGTCCAGCTAAAGACTATAAACAATCGCTTTTTGGGAGGCAACCAAAAATTTTTCTGAACTTTTCTTCTTTTCTTTTTCTTCAATATTAAATTTTTGTTTCGTACTCATTAGCATTTCATTTTGCAGGATTTTTGAAAAGGGGAATAGAGATCAAGAGAGGAAGAGAATCACCAAGTCAAAACCATAAAAGGAAAAATTAAACAAAATCAGGGAAGTAACTCTATTGTTAATCTTTACATCCATTTCATGTGTTATGATGATAAAATTTTTCATCTGCCAAAGATTTGAAAAATAAAAAAAGTACATGGGTCGTGTACTGGTAGTACACGCCGTGTAACTTTCTGGAAGTCCATAAAGTTCATACAATCTCGACCCTTTGGGGGACAGAAATTTACATAGGTCCATATCCCAAATTACACGGACCGTGTAACGTATCTAGCAGAATAACTGAGAGACAGAAGGTTACATGGGGCTCTTTGAATTTTACATGGGTTGTGTAACATATCCAGTAAAGTAACCCGAGAGACAGGAAGTTACACGGGTCCCATAGCTGATTTACACGAGCCATGTACTACGAAAGATTTCGAAAATTTAAGGCAGAAATTTACACGGCCCTACATGTTGGGACCCGTGTAGTGATACACGACCCGTGTATTTTGTTGCAGACACGACTCCTGGGGCGTGAAACGTGAGAAACGAAGAGTCCTAACGGCTCTTTAAATACACCCCTAGCATTAAAACCCTTCATAAATAAAAAACCCTTTATCTACTCCCTTCCTAGCCTATAAAAACCTCCCAAATCTCATCTCCCTTCAACACAATCATACTCTTCTCATTCCTAAAAACACACCCATGGCTCCTGTGAAGAGATCTACAAGGAGGATTGGCTCTTCTTCAAGAAAAAGAGGAGAATCCTCACCTTCTCCACCCCAGCCTCCAACCCAAAGCCCAAGAACAAGGGTAGCCACTCCCCAACTATCTCAATAAGCCCCTCCTCCATCGCAACCATAGCCATAACCTGCTCCACAACCCAAAATCTCTATTCCTTGGGGATTTCGAGATGATGCCCACAAAGCAATGTGCACCTGACTTCATGCCTGAAAAATATTCTCCACCAAATACATAGATTTTTTGCTTTTAGAGCAAATCAGGTTGCAAGAAGAAATCAATGGGCTACTTGAAAGCATTGGGTAAACAAGGTTTGCCCAACTCCAATTTTTAGCTTACAAAGACACAATGCTGGAATTTTTGGGTAGCTTCAAGGCCAACTTATGGCCCACCGACAGAGAAGACAGGGGCAGAATTGAGTTTCGCCTACTTGGTGTAGACTGGGTAATGAATATGGACGAGTTCAATGCCATCTTCAACTTTGACAGTACCAGCCACCAAGAAATCCTAAGGAACCGCATGCTGTACAACAACATCAACTTTTGGGATTCCACTGCACTAGACACAGAGCCCTACAACTCCAGCAAATCCAAATCAACGGGCATCACTAGTCCAGCATTGTGATACATGCATCAGTTCTCCGCCCACACCATCATGGGCCGTGGCGACAGCCTTAGCGTTGTCAACGCTAGTGAGCTATTTTTCCTATGGTGCATGGTCACTGGGCAGCGGTGTAGCACTAGCTTTTTCTTGTGCAACCATCTTCGATGCCTTTGCCATCAGCCTACCGGGCACATAGTGCTTGGAGGCCTTGTCACCACCATTGCCCTCCACTTCGGTTTTGTTTCAGGATATCAAGACTATGCTTTGTTACTGGAACATCGAGAATTGATCAAACTATCTGCATATCCATGGGGATATGTAAGAAGGTGGGCAACAAATGCTACTTGGTGGATGCCGAAGGAAACACCATCCCTCGGAGAGACGAGGCAAGAGAGGGACCCGGTGAGACTTCACAGCCTCAAGAAGAAGGGTAAGAGTGGATGTTCGAAGAGTCCCCTATCGGAGTGCCTGCATACACACCACCATCGACAGACCCGGTCATTGCATACCTACAGCTCATGGAGACCACAATATACGGCAGGATGCGAGCCATCAAGGACAGCCTCCAGGAAGTACACAATAAGCTGGACATTCTAATGGACAAACTAGATGAGGTGGATCAGGAGGATGAGGAGCAAGGATCACCAGCATCACTATCATCATCATCAGAGGCCTTTTAGAGATAGGACTATAGGATAGGATCTTTATTGTAATATCTTGCATGCCCTAGTCCTAACTTGCAACCATACGTCTCTTTTATTTACTTTATGTTCAAAAATTTTCCATGCTTATTAAATATTATGCGTCCTTAAAATTTTTATACGCTTGATATGATCTTGCACATTATATTTACATTGTGGATAATGTTTTGTTTGAGTTTGGGGGGGATACATTTGCACTTGCATATCATTACATGCACATCATTGCATTGTTTAAATTCAACTACATTATTCTTGTGTATCAAAATTTTTGAAAATTTTTAGATTGTAAATTATGAAACTTAGCACTATAACCAAATTTTTTGTAAGCTAATAATTGGACTCCACGGGATAGAGGAATGAACGTATCTAGATGGGCAAAAAGGGATTCTAACATGTTGTTTGTGAAGAAGCTAATCTCTTTTATGGAACTAGACTAGCTAAACCTCTTCATAACTATTAATTTATCACATTGAACTTGTAAAATTAGGAGAATAAATTTTGAAACACAAGCAAACTCAAAAATTGCCTCACTAGCTCTAGAACATATCTCTCAGACCTATCGAGGTGAAATCCTAGCATATGTTTGATGAAGAGATGATTAAGGCATTCTTTGATACAGCCTTACTAAGCCTTAGCCACCCCTAAATTAAAATGTATATCCCTTGTAGCCAACTTAAAGCCTATGTTCATCCCTTAAAATTTATTATTTACCCATATTATTCACCAAGCCCCTAACCTAAACAACTACCATACCCTTTCGAGGAAGCAAAATGCATAAAGAAAATGAAGAGAGGATGTGGAACTCAAGAAAGAATGCGGGTGTGCAATTGAAGCCAAAGAAAAATTTGCCTTTCCAACCCAGCAAAAGCAATGAGTTTGGGGGAGAGGATAAAAAAGGAAAAAGAAAATAAGTCCCAAGATAAGTGTCATGGAAGCATGCTTGATAATATAAAAAGCCAAAAGCCTTTCCTCTCCACACAAAATATGTAGAAACGAACTCAGTATACTTGGATTTTATGCAAACATGCTATCCTCATAGTTGCATTCCCTAAAAACCTTTCATTGGTAGCCAAGTTTATCTCTCTAGCCCCATTACAACCCTTTTAAAGACCTTTTGATCTTTTGAAAAAAGCACATGCTACATTAGTGGAGATAGAAAATTGAGATATACCTATGGAGTTAGAATTGAAATACTTCATCTCAATTATTTACGAAAGAGGCAGATTTGGGGGAGTTAGTGTTTCTTAATTCTATCCCAATAAAACAGGTTGTTTGTGGCTTATTAATGGTCTTGTATAGAGGAATAATTAGTCGAAACACCATGAAACGAGGTGAAGTTCCAAACAGGCAGCTGTTAGAACCCTTATGTCTTGAAAGAGGGGAGTTGGTATGAAGGTTGGAGGAGTTCAATTCTATGCTTATTAAATTGATGGTTTTATTCCTAAGTATACCCTGAAATGTGCTTTAAAACAGAGATTTGTTTTGCTTTAGGACAAGCAAAAGTTTAAATTTGGGGGTATTTGATACACTTGAATTGTATAGATGTTTTTGAGCACATTTGTATTCTAAATCATAGCATTTAGGTAAGTATTTTCATGCATAGTAGTTGATTTCATTAGTTTTCATAAATTCTATTGCTAAGCCCTTAATTCTATGTTTTCTGCATTATTTCAGGTGTTTGGCTGAAGCCCCAAAGGATGGGAGTGCAAAGGAAAGCTTGTAGAGGTAAAAAGACAAAGAATTGCTGTTGATACAAAGTACACGGGGCATGTAAACCAAGCCCCAGACCCGTATAACTCTCTACTAGAAGAAAGTCAAGAGAATCGATGAGAAACATAAGTACACAGGTCGTGTAAGTAGACCCGTGTAATCTGCAGGGACCCGTGTAAGTCTCTACCAGGAGCAAGCTTGAAGAAACTTATGTGAACAGCAGTACACGGCCTGTGTAATCAGGCCCGTGTAAATGGCACAGACCCGTGTAACCCTCTGTGCCAAAACAAGACCACGCGATTCTCCTCCAGCAAGTTACACGGCCCTACTTTGTGGGTCCCGTGTAGTGACACACGGGCCGTGTACTATGCTGTAGCCTGTTTTCTGACTTGAATTCCCCTCCTATTTTCTGATTCGAACGAGACTCCTAAAGCCTTTCAGACTCAAAATGACCTAACCCTAGAGCAACCAATATAAATAGAAAAGAAAACATCAGGAAAGAGGTCAGTCACTATCATTGGGACTCGTGCTAAAGGTTGCTGTTGTCGGGCTCTACATCAGTACCAAAAGAAGTTTCCAAACAAAATTTTTACAAGCCAAATAACTCATAATTATTTTACAACTTTACTGTACAACTTAAATTTACAACTGCTCAAAACCAAGAACAAAATATACATACAGTGAATATACATTACAGTACAAAATGCCACATGTGGTATACTCACTATACCCAAAATCTCTCATTGGCGATACTAGCGACCTAACTTTCGCCACTGTCTGCTCTCTACTGCGACGGCAATAAAAGCTATCATTTGAGACAATGTCTCAGTGGTGCACAACATTTACCAAATACAAATTTTAAATCACAATTCATAAATCATATCAATAGTGGATACTTAAAACCATAGTTAAATTCAGGACAATAAATGTCAACAAGAATTTAAACTCCATTTGTTAATATCACAATAATTTTCAATAAGTCAGATCATGGTTGAATTCAATAGATGATATGTCAATAAGAGTTTAAATCAATTTCACAATCTCACAATACATAATAACACAATTCGATCAAATAATCAAGAATACAGTGTTGCCAATCTATAACACAATTTAGGCCATGACACAATTTTTCCATATATGCCGTGTTGTACACCACGACAAGACATGCTCACCCCAATAATCGAAATCAATGAGGGAGGAAGCTAGCTATATAATGAGAACTCATCCATACTCACCTCGGTGGGAAGTCAAAGAGGAGGAACATAATCATACTCACCCTGCATCGATAAGTCAAAGAGGGAGGAATAATCACACTCACCCCATTAATGGAGGAGGAACATAGTATCGATGTCATGCCAATTGTGAGTCAAAATAATTTCAAACATTTTATTCAAATGATCCGTAAGAATCCAATAAATTTCCAAAGTTATAATTTCATTCACAAAATGGCAACACAATTCGTAATTCACTTCAATTTCCACAAAAACCATTTCTGATGCTTTTCAATCAATAAGTATCCATCAATATCATTCAAACAATTTTTCACAGATTTCAAACCATTCACAATGTTTTTCAATCAATAAGTGTCCAAGAAAGACATTTCCAAAATTTAACACATTAATATACAAATAGTCAATATTTATTTCAATTGAAAAATTCAAGAGAAATAGTTGTTGTGCACAAACACAATTTAAAACAATAATATACAAATAGTCAATATTTATTTCAATTGAAAATTCAAAAGCAATAGCCGTTGTGCACAAACACAATTTAAATCAATAACATACAATTAATCATATGAAATCTTATTGAGTAAAATCGGTTGAAAACTAGTTGTGCACAAACCTCGATGATCCCCACGATCTGGACTCAGTGTTTCCTTCCTTTTCTGAGTCTTTGGTAGCGAGAAACACAATTTGAAGTGTTTGATTACTAATTTAAACGTCTCTATCGATGGTGTTTGGTAAATAATGCATGAACTCAATTATTCACTTAATCACCTAATATACCGCCCCTCGTTACGTTTTAGGAAAATTAGGTTTTAGTGTCGTTAATAAGTCACATTCGATAGGGTTTTAGGTTCGGTATGTTTTACCAAAGTCATTTCCTTGTTTAGTGCATTTTAATGAAAATTGCTGGATTTCGGGACCGGTTTGACCTAACCGGACGATCTAGTTTCCTCGGTTTTGAGTCTCGGTCGAAACTACAAACTTGTAGATCTATGTCTTATTGCACGCGGGCAAAATTTTAGGTCAATCCGAGTTAAGTAGACCAAGTTATGGTCATTATACTATTGCTGGTCAAATGGCATCAATTAGGTCATTTTTTTGGTCAATTTGGTCAACTTTGGTTCGGCCAGTTTTTGGACCCGAACTTGTGCAAGCTTTTTGACTTGCTTCTGGTCATTTCTGGGTTTTGGTGTCTCATAAGACTTGTAGGTATGGGTCTTAACTATTCATGGTTAAAATTTCAGGTCAATTGGACCTGTTTTGAGTGAGTTATGGCCTAAATACTCACTGCTTCCCAAAAGGTCAGTATTTAGCTCTCAAGAGAACCTAATCCGAATTGGTCATTATTCACATCACCTTGCAAGCAGAATTTTGGTATGGTTTCTCAATGAAAGTTGGCACATTTTGTGCCTAGTTTCACCTCAAATTGGTCTCATACCAATTGAGGTTACACATTTCAGGTTATGGGCCCTCAATATGCATTTCACACCCCACTTCAAACACACATATACCTTGCAATTTGGTTCACTTCCCTACCAATCTGTTTTGGTACATTAACCACAGTATAATCTACTTTACATTAACATTATTTTGGGCAGATTACCATTACCCTCAACACACCAAATATAATTCACATTTACAATATCTCAATACCATTACATACACACCTAAACACCACTAATTCTCACATACACTTTACACAATAATTTCATACACATATCCTTCATTCCTTAATGCCACAATTCTGCCAACACTCCCATGAATATACACATTTATTCAAGTGTCCCCAAGGCTGCCCAAATTTGTCCTTCAACATCAAAGTGCTGTCCAAGTTACCAATTCCCATCCAAGTGCATAAATCACCATATAAACATGAAATAATTCACTAGGTTATTAATTTACCATGATCAACATTATTTCTCATCAATTATATGCATAATAAATCATCAAATGTGTGACCCCATGGCTGTCCAAAAATGGCTATCTCAATAACTATTTAAACTTCAAAATTTCCTTCACAAAACCAACACCCATAACATGCACACAAAACTTAACAAAGCTATCTTCAAAATTATGAACTTACCTTATGCTTGGAGTTTGTTAAACCTTGCTTAAACTTCTCAAATTTAGTATCAAACTCTTCCTTGTGATGAGTAGACAAAGTTTCATGAAGGAACTTAAGAGATTGGAGTTGAAAATGGAGAGTTAAGAGAGCTTGCATGAGAAATGGCCATGGTTTTTCCTCTCACCTTCATTCACGGCAATGTTGAGATCACTTTGAGGAAGATGAAGTTCAGCTGATTTAGTGGAGTTACAGCTGCCCTATTATATGTTTATTTTATGCATTAGTGGTCCACTCACAATTTTAATCATATTTTAAGCTAAACTTTCATTTAATCCCACATTAAACCCTTGATTTTAGCTATTTACTTTAGGTACCACCAAATTAATTTTTATTTTATTTTCTAAGTGTAATATTATTTATTTTTAATGGACATTTAGGTCAAAAGACACTTCGGACGTCAAATGACCATAATGCCCCTCGGGTTACGTTCGATTTTTAGTATTCTGGGTTTTGTCTGCTTTTCGATTTCTAACTTTTCTTTGTACTAATTATTTAATTTTTTTGATCTTTCTAATGATATTTATTCTTCAACAAGGGTCTATTTAAGTCCTAAAAATGTTTTCCGTGGTTCCATGATCCGAGGCTAGTCAACGGTCCACGCCGTGACTTCCGTCATGATCACCCATCGCTAGGTTTCGGCCGCTTAACTTGATCACATTTCTTTGCTATTATTTTTCCTTTGTTTTTCTTGTATTTTCTTTTCTTGTATTTCATTATTTTATGTCTCCTCCCTCATGTCAAAGTGTAGTTCTAGGCATCCTAGCTGTCCGGACAACACTGGTCACCGGAGCAGTAGAACGCACTACCGAACTTTGGGGTGTTACACCAAAGCTCCATCTTCACCATGAATAAGCCATAACTTCCTCAAGTGCCTTCATTAAAAGTTGTCTACACACCTTGGGCAGCAATTAGGGAGCAAAAAAGATAAGTTTTGGTGAGTTAGTGGTTCTTTTCATTTCTTGTTTCATTAAAATTGTAACTAAGGTTGTGGTGAGTTGATTTATGGAAGAAAAGTTGAAGTTTTGATGAGTTAGGTTGATGCTCCATTTTGGCAGCCATAGAAGTTCATCATCTATAGCTTGTTTTTGCATGTAAATGGTAGTTTGAGATGTTGAATTAAGTGCTTATATGTATAAGAGTGATTTACCATGTATAAAGTGTAATTTGTAAGTTGAAAAGTGAAAATGGAAGTTTGATATGTATGTGTTTTACTTTGGCAGCCTCATAGTGAAGATTGGTAATGTTTAAGTTCATCAAATGTTGTGAAGTATGGTATAAAAAAAAGGCAGCATATGTATATGAAATAGTAGTGATAAGATATGTAATTTGATGATGGAAGTATGTGTAATAATTAGGAGTGTTTATGTATATATTATTGGGTTTGGACTTTGTGAATTATGATTGCATTTGGTGTATTGTGAAGTTATTATATTTTGTCCAAGTTGACCTATAATGTAAAGTAATGAATGGTTATAGTTAGTACCAAATGCAAAATGGTTTGGGGAAGTGAAGATATAGATGGTCAATGTGTGTTTGGTTTGGTGTTTGAGAAGCATGTAGAGGGCAGTGTGCAAATGAGCCTATAACCCTAACTGTGTGACTCCAATTGGTATGAGGCCAATTGAAGGTGAAACTAAGCACAAAATGTGCCAACTTTCATGAAGAAAGCCTACCTAAATACTGTCCAAAAAGTGACATGAAAATTGACCAAATCTGGATTAGTGACTTTACAAAGCTGAAAATTGACCGTTTGCACAGCAGTCAGTATTTTGGCCATAACTCACTCAAAACAGGTCCAAATGACCTGAAATTTATACCATGGATAGCTTAGACATAGAGATACAACTCTTATGAAGACACCAAAACCCAGAAATGACCATAAGCAAGTCAAAATGCTTGCACAAGTTCGGATAAAAAAACTGCCAAAACTGAAAATGACCTAAAAATGACCTAAGTTTACCATTTTAGTGCAATCTAACCAGCAATAGTAAAATGACCATAACTTGGTCTAATAAACTCCAAATGACCTAAAATTTGTGGCAAAATTTCACTAGGACATAGATCTACAAGTTTGTAAGTTGAACCAGAAATCGAAAATCGAGGGAACTAGGCTTCTGGCTAGGTCAAAAAAAGCATACCGAAATCCGATAAATTGCAATAAAATGCAATACACTTGAAAATGAATTTGGTAACATATACCAACACTAAAGGACTATAAAATGTGACATATTGGTAACATTAAACCTAATCCACCTAGAGTGCATCAAAGGTTAACATTATAGGTTGACTAAGGAAAGTAATAGTATTAAATAAATTAATTATTGAACCTTATTGTCAGAGACATTTTAAATGAGTACTAAAACACTTTAAATTGTGTGTTTCAGTTAGCAAATACTTAGGGAAGGTGAAGGAAACACTGAGTTAGGGCCAAGAGGTTACTCTTCAGAGGTTTGTGCACAACAGTTATTTCTTTTGAATTTTCAATTGAAATAAATTATGACAATTTGTATGTTATTGTTTTAAATTGCGGAAAATTGTTTGAATGGAAATTTGATGGATACTTATTGCTTGAAAAATATTACAAATGGTTTGAAACCACAGCTATCATGTATATTAATTGAATTCCTCGCTAGCTTGTCTAGTGGGACGAATTGGCTTTGAATTCCATCTCTGACTGAAGTGTTGAGGTGTGTCAGTTGAGGACGAATAGGATGAGTACTCATATAATTGCTAACTAGCTATGTTATTCCTCACTAGCCATCGACTTTTGGGACGAATTGGACTATGGAATCATGATTAAGCTATGTGTATGATTTATTGATATTCATTAAGAAATTGTGAAATGGAGTTTAATTCTTTATGACATTCACTGTCTTTTGAATTCAACTATGATTTTAAGTATCCACAGTTCATATGATTTATGGTTTATGGTTTTAAATTGTATTTTCTTAATTTTGTGCACCACTGAGACATTGGCTCAGTGATAGCTTTTTCATTGTTATCGCAGGTAGACAGACAAACAGAGCAGCAGATAGGCTGCTTGTGCTACATTTTGGGATTCCGCTTGTTATATTGAGTATATCATATTTTTGTAATTTTTATTGTAATGTATGTGCACTGTATATATATATTGTACTTGGTCTTGAGTAGTTGTAAACTAAAATTGTAAATTATTTTGGTCTGTAAAAATATTGTGACATATTTCTCTTATCTCAGCTTTTGGAAACACTGAAAAATTGATGTTGAATTAAGTTGACAAATATTGAGAAATTTATTGTGTTGAACTATTATTAGAGTTTGGGATTGAAGAAATATATATTGGAAGTGCTTTTTGCAGGTTTTTGAAGAACTGTTTTATTCAAAATATAGATGGCACTCTGCCAAAATTTTTACAGAAATTATTGATACTTTAGATTTGTTAATTGGTTCACTTCAGATAAAAAAAAGTTTACACCTGTCAAAAGTGCTCACCACTATAAAAAGAAATAAGAAAAGGTTTAAAATCCCTTGTAGTGTATTTAATGAGTTATCAGTAGGCGAAGTTTGGTAATTCATTAGGTATACTATAGGATGATGTTATGCCTTACGAAGGGCTAAGGTGCTACAATTTCAATTCTTCTAACATTTTATTAATCATTTTCTTTAATGATTTTGAGCCTCATTTTTTTGTAATCATTCTTGTTCTTTATCTTGATATTTAATTTTCTTACTTCCTTTAATAATCAATTCCATTTCATTTATAGTTTTCCATGCCCAAGTAACCTTTACAAATTGATGAGACTAGATAAAAGGGTAAACTAGTACTGGGTACCAAGTACCTCGGGCCGTCACACCATCGGTCAGAATGTGTCTCTCGGTGTGTAACAGAATGGCTAATAGGCCATAAAAGCAATAAGGCATAAAGCCAAGTATAACATCATAATCAGTATAGCCATAAGCTATCATATCATAGAATGGCATGGAGCCATACATCATAATCAGTACTGCTATCAGAACCCTATTGGCTGGCCAACACATCCAAACCAATCACACTAGGCCTACTAGGGCATATTATAAAGTTATTTCTTGAATATTTATACTTAACATGTAAGGTTACTATTCATTTGCTCATTTAAGTCAAAATATTGACTTTTCAAATATAATAGTTACATGAGTTTTAATCACATAGATTTACCACATTTTGGTTCCCAAAAGTGTTGGCATTAGTTGCCAATCTATATTTCTAACCAATGGAAAATAAATCAAAAATTTCAGTTTTGGGTGCTAGAGTTCACTGTTCTATTAGGCCATTCTATAGTGAGAATTTGGCCAAGTATTCTCAATCAAAGTTGTTCTTTATTGTGTCTAGTTACATTTCACTTTTTGAATCACCCCATTTGGAGTTTTCTAGCTTAAGATATGCTACTTTGAGCAAGGCTGGCCGGATTGGTATCTACCCAGAAATTCTGGGCATAATACCATTCTGCCAGATTTGGTAGTTCAAATTTGGCCGATAATTTCATTTGGTTAAGTCTAGAATTAGAGTTTGTGTTAAACATAAAAGTTGTTCTAAATTGCCTAAGCTTTCCATTGATATAAATTTTAGGTCAATTGGACCTTCCTACACTGAGTTATGACTAAATGAATAAATACTGTTCATTTTGTCATTTTGCCCAGGCAGATTGTAAGTTACCCGGATTTGGTCAATTTTTAGGGCATCCTAAGTTTGTTTTCAGGACAGGGTTCCTTCATCAAATTCATGCCATTATGTGTTTAATTTCATCTCTAATTAGCCTTGGACCAATTGAACCTACACAACTCAAGTTATAGCTGCCCAATCATGCTGGACTCACATTCAGACCTACAGGGTACTCAAGGCAGCACTCCCAACCTCAAATGCCAAGCTATCATTCACTTCAATTCCTCATTATACTCAGCCAAATGGTCACTAATTGACCATTAGAACTTCTATTTACCATCAATATGGTATGATTATAAACTTATTCTTTAATTAAAATAATTTAATAATTAACACACTTATAATTCAATATAGACTAGCCCATAATATCACATTTCTAGAGAAAATTCTAGCTCTTTAACAACTATGATAGGCTAAAATCCCAAAGCTCTATTTATCAACAAGTTCCAACTAATTTTTTACTTATGTCCTAGAAGTTACTATTCACTTGACTATTTCCATTTAAAGGTTGACTTTTTGATTTATAATAATTTTGTGGAGCCTAAGTTCACCAAGATACCACATTTTGCGTTTTATTTTTATTGGCATTGATTGCCAAACTCAATTCCTAGCCTCCTAGGTTTTATTTCAAATTTTCAGAATTTTAGGTCCAAATTCACTGTTCTATTAGACCTTGTTACAGTACAAACTTGATAAATCTTTTTTCATGAAAGTTGTTCATTTATGTGTCTTCTTTAATTTCCTTTTTGAATCACTCCATTTAGAGTTTTTTAGCTTAAGTTATGGCCTAAATACCATAACTGGCCGAATAGGGCAGCACCCAGAATTTCTGGGCAGAATCCATTCTGGCAGTTTTGGTGTCCTGAGTTTGGTGGGCAATTTCACTAAGTTCTGATCAAAATTTGGAGTTGTGCCCTTCATGAAAGTTGTCCTAAATTGTCTAAGCTTTCTATTAATATAAATTTTAGGTTAATTGGACATTTCTATAGTGAGTTATGACCAAATGAACAAACACTGTTCATTTGGTCAATTTCCAGGGACAACATATTAATTACCCGGATTAGGTCAATTTTTAGGGCAACTTAGGTTGTTTTTCTGGGCCAGGTTTCTTCATCAAAGTTATGCCATTTTATGTCTAGTTTTATTTCCAATTAGCCTCAAACCAATTGGAAAAGCATAGCTCAAGTTATAACCCTAGGAATACACTAGACTCAAGTCCAGTGTTCTGGCACAATGGGGGCAGCATACCACTTTCAATTTCAAGGCCAGAATTACTTCCAATTTAGGGTCAAACATCACCAAATGGTCACTAATTGACCATTAGAACTCCAATTAACTATTCAAACACAATATCTCCAATTTTCATACTAACCCTAATTGATCAAATCTCATTCTCATACAAACTCAAAAAGATTCAACTCCATTCAATTCCAATTCATATGTATACATTAATTGACATTAATATACAAACTTAATTGCAACTAAACCATCAAAACCCTAACCCTCTCTTGGCTGCCACAATTCATACATACTCCTACATAAGTGTTTTATTCAATTTCTTAAAAATTTCTCATTCACTTGAACTTCCTAACATGGAATAAAAAGAGAAATGTAAGAGTTAGCACTAACCTTTTTGAAACCAAACTTGAGCTTGTTATTCTTCAAGATTTCTCCTAGAACCATAATAATCATAATCAATTATAACTTCGCTTTCTCAAATTAAATATCCAATAAAATTTCAATAGCATTTCCCCTTAAATTGGACTAAACTCCTATCATAAATCTCAAATCCACAAACCATTAATACCCAATCTGGCAGCTTGTGCATTCAAATTTATATATAATGATCTAACTGTCAGATAAATTCTAAATTTTAACCATATCTTCAAGACATCTATGTACAATATCAGTAAACATTTTAGCATCAAATCGTCTCTATATCATGAGATATCAAAATATTCATTCAACCCTTCAAAATCTGAATTTTTGCAGAAATCAATCTTACTCAAACAGCTTATGCAAAACAATTTATGTCTCATAAACCACAAGTCTAAAATTCACCAAATTTTAACACAACAGCCTCAACATCCAAAATATCATTTGTACCAAATTTCATAATTTTATATGCATCCTAACTATTTATGTTTCTCAAATTTCAATAGCCAAAATTCATAATTCAACCTGCAACAGCCTGTGTTCAACAATATATTTCTCCAAATCCAACCGTTTAACAATCACCAAATTTTAACCATAGCTTTTGCACATACATACCTCAAACATATCCAAAAATCAATGGTACAAGTTGAGGCAAACTCACCCGGACGGAAGAGAAACATGCTACCCCTGCTGAACCCCTATTTCTGCTACTGTTCATCTCCTTCTCCTTCTTCCTTTCTTTCTTTCTTTTCCTTTTCTCTCTCTCTCTCTCTCTTGATTCGGCTGAAGAAGAAGAAGAAACCAGATTTTTTCTTTCCAATTTCCCCTCATTTAACTCTTTTTAATTGGCTTGGTGAGTTGTGATTGGTGTAGATCTATCCAATGACATCATGTGATGTCATATTTCCCATTTATTTCATTTTCGTTTTCTTTTCTTTTCTACTCATTTTCAATTTAATTTTTAGCAAATATTTATACACATTTTATGACATAATAATTATTTACTTAAGTGGACAAGTCGGCCAAAAATCATCTCTGAAGACGAAATGACCAAAATGTCCTTCGTTTGGCTTATTGAGCTAAAATCGTCTGTACCGTTCTAAAAAATTTTCTAAGCCTTTTCTTCGCATTCTAATGCCATAGAAACCTTAGTGACTCTTCTCTGGAGTCCTAAAAACTATTTCATGAATTTTTCCTTGGGTTTAGGGCTTATAGCTGCGAGGACCGCAACTTTCCACTGGGTTATCCATCGCTAGGGCACCGGCTCATTTAACTTAGTTGCATTTTATTTCTAAAATTTTTTCTAATTTTTCTCATCATTATTTAAGTTATTTATGACTCCTCACTCTAGTCTAAATATTTTTCCAAACGTTCTAGCTCTCCAGAATGACACCAGTCACCGGAATAGTAGAATGTACGGAATTGCGATAATGAGGGTGTTACAATTCTTCCCTCTAACAAAAATTTCGTCCTTGAAATTTACCTGGTGTAAATAGTTGAGGAGCTGCTACTTCCTTATTTCTTCACCTTACTAGAGAAAACAGATCTGCATTAGTGTCACCTCGACTCATATGAATGCAATACATGTTATGCACACGATCTTATTCTATTTATAGATGCCTAGGAACGCCTAAACCATGCTCTGATACCAATAAATGTAACACCCCTCACCCGATTACAGTGTAGCCGAGCAAGGCATGCTACATTCGGTGTCAGAGTACCATATCTTTTCTTACTTTATTTCTTTGATAATTTGATCTTGTTATATTTTAATATCAATTATTTTTCTATGGAGAAACTAATGGAGTTTCCCCTATTTTATTACCAGTTGGCGTATATTTACTATTCACCTGTTTGAAAATTTCAATAATATTTTAAAATAGACATCTCATCTTTTCATGCATCATCTATATATTTCAACTTTGTATTCAAATCCATACAAATTTCATTCATATCCATTTCCATGCATTCCCATTCATGCTCAACTCATATGTGAAAATTTTCTATCTTCATTAATTTACAACATGTAAATATTAATTACAATTTTCTAGTTTACATTTCAACATAAGAAATATTTATACTATACAAAATACATAAAATGACTAATGTGAGCCCTATCTACATGCATTGCTAAGGAGGTGACTACCTTGAGCACTTCAGACACTTCTGCAGATCAGAACTCTAAAATCTCTGTTTAATATTTGCTGGGCTTTAACTTTAGTACCTGCCCGAGGAAACAAATCCATCGCGCTAAGCATCGCTGTTTAGTGGTGCAATAATATAATAAGAAAATAATATACAATAATGAAAAAAATGGATCAAAATTGGGACACTCTGGAATTTGATCTAATTTCAAATAATACTTCTAGTATTAACTCTTCTTTGTTCTAATTTATTCCTCTTTAGAAGCGCTCAATTCTTTCATAATAATTAAATTTTAATATCATTCCAATTCATTTCAATTCTTTCTAGCATTTTATTAATCATTTTCTTTAGTGATTTTGAGCCTCATTTTATTGTAATCATTCTTGCTCTTTATCTTGATATTTAATTTCCTTAATTCCTTTAATAATCAATTCCATTACATTTATACATTTCCATGCCCAAGTAACCTATACAAATTGATCGGACTGGTTAAACGGGTAAACTAGTACTGAGTTCTAAGTACCTCGGGCCGTCACACCATCGATCACACTGTGTCTCCCGGTATGCAATAGAATGGCTAATAGGCCATAAAAGCAATAAGGCATAAAGCCAAGTATAACATCATAATAAGTATAGCAATAGGCTATCATATCCCAGAATGGCATGGAGCTATACATCATACGCAGTACTGCTATCAGAACCCTATTGGCATGCTAACCCATCCAAACTAATCACACTAGGACTACTAGGGCATATTACAAAGTTATTTCTTGAATATTTATACTTAACATGTAAGGTTACTATTCATTTAGTCATTTAAGTCAAAATATTGACTTTTTCATATATAATAGTTACATGAGTTTTAATCACATAGATTTTGTAGGAGTGGAAGCATGAAAAACATAAGTTTATATCATTAAATTCAAAAATTTTTCACTTAGGGTCACATGCATCATGCAAGATTTATTTTTATCTATTTGATTTCAATGATAAACAACATATTAAAACTCTTTTATCATGTTTTTGGATCTAAATTTGCCACTTAAGATTTTAGAACTAATCAGATTAATTTTAAGAACCCTAGATTAGATCAAAAACAAGTCCACTAACCTCATGATGCACTGCAGTGTGTTTATCACCTTTGGGATGCATCTTTAGGACACCGGATGTTGTCCCTCTAGCTTGTCCACACTAAGATCACTTATGGCAGCCCTTGAACAGCTTCTAATGCTTTTTCTATGAATTAGAAAATCAAGTTTTGCCTTTTAAGAGATTACAAATGTAAACAAAACACTAGAAACAAATTCTAGTATTTTTGATTTAAGATATTGATGGCTAATCTCTTTGAATTGATGAGAGATGAAAAAGAAGAGAGGGGAGATGTTCTTTGGTTAGCGACACCAAAGAAGAACAACAGCCCACACGTTTTACTCTTTTATAACAACACTTATATAGCTAGGTCATCACTTAAAAACTCTTGCCACATGTCACCTTCTGATTGGCTCTAGGTTTTAATCGACCCAATCACATTGTGCCAAGTGTCAAACCAATATTTAATCTTGACTTTAATCATCTTACATGATTAAAAAACATTTGGCAAGCTTATGTGTTATGCCATGTGTCACCATCTCATGGTGCTACGTGTCACACTGCAAAATGACCAAAATGCCCCTGTGTCTTAATTTTGAGTTCTTAACCCAAAATAATTATTTTCTTCTTCTAAATAATTTATATCAAATATAAATTAATTAATTAATCTCTATTAATTAATTTCCCATTAATTAAATTCATATTTAAACACTTTAAATATAAATTTAACTTATATTATACATCCAATAATCTAGATTTGGTTTCAAGTCATGCTAGGGACTTTGCAATCTAATTGCAAACCAAACATATTTAATTAATCAATTAAACTCTTTAATTAATTAATTAAATCATATTTAATTAGGTGATAACTTGTGTATGTGTGTGACTTACTAGGCTCATCACTAATTGGCAATGAGACATGATATCAACTCTTAATATCATCAGAACTCTTTCTTACCATAAATGATTTCTCTAAATCATTTTATGAACCTCATAGACCATGGTTAACACCTAGCATAGCATGCCATAGCCACCCAATTAGTAATAAGGTTTACCTTAAATGAACCTATAATCATATGTTACAATGCACTAGAATCTCTCTGTTACAAAATCCCAACTCAAGCTGGAGTTATGGTTTATGTCAAACTCCATTTGCTATGAATATTATGTTCTCTTTTAATTCCAGTTCTTGATTAAAAAGATTTTCTCATCAGAAACTCTTTTCTGAATAAATCTATCTGTCCTGGCCAGAAACTTGAAACATCAAGAACAATTAAATGAACATAGGATTTTATCTCTATTTACTTAGAGGAACAGATTCCATCTTGATCAACACCTACCTCCATATATAACTAGTAGGAGCCAACACATGCCCATATACCCATACACAGTACAAGTATGAAAGCAGTATCAAACTCAAACTACCTATATACAAGATAACTGTGCTATCTCAGGTCTAAAGATTATATGCACTGATATGATTTATGACAAAACATTGACAAGAGTAAACTCCATGTGCTTGTCATAAGCGTCACCGATTCGGCCTACTTATCATTTATAAGTGCCTATCATGTTTGTTATATGGCATGAGACTCACCATTCCATCTTATTTATATCTCATATAAATAACTTGGGAACAAACATGAATACAATCTTTCTGGATAAGTCATGTCCTTATTATGAAGTATCCTCGATTGTGAACCTATTTATGATACTTCGTGCTAGAAATATTGTCACTCATATTCTTAACAACTTAAAAATAATATTTCTAACAAAATATCAATGGACTTTTTCTATTACACATAAATATATTATATAAACGGAAAAGTGGAAATGCCTTTTATTAATAAAATATGTACAAGATACATACTAAATGATATGCTCTAGGGCATACTACTAACAACCTCTTGAGTGGCCTCTGGAGGTAAGGGACCAGGAACATTTGAGTTTATAACATATCCTATATGTTCAAGGTTTAGAACAAGTTTCAAATTTCTTAGCCAATCAGAGAGATTAGGTCCTGTCAACCTATTGCGATCAAGTATGCTTGCAAGGATATTGGATAGTGATGGTTGTTCTGTGCTCATTTTTATCAGAAAATTAATTGCAGAAAATAACCAGATTAATTAGTAAATGTATCATGTAATTAACCAAAATGATTATGGTCTTTTAATCAAATTGGTCCTCCCACTAACTTAGCGAATCCTACACTTTCAAAGTAGAAAACGGAAATCCTAGTTAGATGGATTTCTAGTGGGTGATTGAATTTTTATAATTCTATTGATCATCCTCAGGTACATTCATTATTGGAATTACAATAAACTATAAGTGAGCAACTCCTTGCCCATCAAATCTCATGTGAGGTTCAATCCTTTACCTAGCCCCTAATGCTCAAAATCTCAGGTACATCCATTATTGACTTATCTTGCATTAGTTAAGTTGATCCCATTGAGCCAGTAATTATGCAAATAATTTTAATGCCCTCAGGTACATCCAATATTGGCCACCAAACCGTTTACATATTTACAACATCTCATGCTTAACAATTATTCTTAAGAAAATCTCTTAAATTAATTGCATCTCATGCAAGTATTTAAAATTTCTTAAAATAATTGCCTCAATGGAGGGCCCATGTTATAATTATTTTAATTATAGCATTTCCAACTTAATCATTTGTTTCGAAGATTTTATAGTCATCCTAATTACTATTAAGGTCTCACTTTGCACATTATCCATTTAGCAAGCATATATCATATAATTGCATACATTCCCATACATCTCATGCATTCATGGATAAGCAGTAAATATGGTATGATCATGGACTTTCTAAGGGATTCAATTCTGAGCCACGAAGAATTGAATAAGGGCATTCCTAGGTGCATTGCATTCATTCATTTTACAAGAGTTGCTGAAAGAGTGCATAATCAACACTTGATCTTGAATTCCTCCCACTGGTCCCACCAATGCTCTTGACCTCCTTGAACTTCTTGCAATCCAATATTACATAACAATCCTTGGCATACCAAGGCGAATTTACAAGAAATTAAATAAATAAAATTATTACAAACTTAATAATACATGCCCAAAATAAATTAAAATAAATAAATTAATTTACAATCCCAAAGAAAACATAAAAGAAATAAATCCAATCACATTGGTCTTTTATAGTCCATGATCAACCATCATGCATATCACTATTTAACAATTAAATAAAACATACATTCTTAAATTATATTGAATATCTCATATTCAACTTAAAAATCCAGATTTGAATATGATTCAAATAAATTTAAAAATTCATATTTGAATCTCATTCAAACAAATTTAAAAATTCAGATTTGAATCACATTCTAACAATCTTATAAATTCAGATTGGAATCACATTCAAACATTTTTTAAAAAAATCAGATTTGAATCACATTCAAACATTTTTTAAAAAATCAGATCTGAATATTATTCAAACAACTTTAAAAATTCAGATTTTAATATGATTCAAACAACTTTAAAAATTTAGATTGGAATCACATTCAAACAACTTTTAAAATTCAGATTTGAATCTCATTCAAACAATTTTTAAAATTCTGATTTGAATCATAATTTAGTTGTGTGATTAAAACTACTAATTAAACACTTTAATTAGTCAAAGAACAGGCCTTAGATCATACAACAATTGCAGAATTAAAACCAAAACCTTGAACCACCCATAGAAGCCAAACCATATGCACCAGTGATGGTGTTTTTCAAGCATACCGCCACACCTCCATTGCAACTAGCAATGGATAAATCATCTCATGATCAAAACACACAATTAAATCATATAATCAACAATCTAAATGGCAAATATAGTGGCTCTGACACCAATTGAAGGAACGGAAGTGTGAAAAACACAAGTTTATACCATTGAATTAAAAAATTTTCACCTAGGGTCACATGCATCATGCAAGATTTATTTATATCTATTTGATTTCAATGATAAACAACATATAAAACTCTTGTAATATTTTTTTGGATCTATATTTGCCATTTAAGATTTTAAAATTAATCGGATTAATTTTAGAACCCTAGATTAAATCAAGAACAAATACACTAACCTCTTGATGCATTGCAGTGTATTTGCGCCTTTGAAATTCGTCTTCAAAACACCAAATGTTGTTCTTCTAGCTTGTCCACACTAAGAACACCTATGGCAGCCCTTGAACAGCTTCTAAAGCTTTTTCTATTAATTAGAAAATCAAGTTCTGCCTTTTAAAAGATTAGAGATGTAAACAAGATACTAGAAACAATTTCTAGTGTTCTTAATTCAAGAGATTGTTTCTCTAATCTCTTGGATTGATGAAAGAAGAACAAGAAGAGGAGAGAATTGCACACCAAGGTGGCGGCACAAAGGAGTGGCTGCTGCTTGTGTTTTATTTTTTCTCATAACAACACTTGTATAGCTAGGTTAACACATTAAACCCTTGCCACATGTCACCCTTTGATTAGCTCTAGGTTTAAGTAACCCAATCACATTGTGCCAAGTGTCAAACCTATATTTAATCTTAATTTTAATCATATTACATGATTAAAAACATTTGGCAAGCTTATGTGTAATGCCATGTGTCACCATCTCATGGTGCCACGTGTCACACTGCGAAATGACCAAAATGCTCCTGTATCTTAATTTTGAGTTCTTAACCCAAAATAATTATTTCTCTTCTTCTAATTAATTTATATCAAATATAAATTAATTAATTAATATCTATTAATTAATTTCTTATTAATTAAATTCATATTTAAACACTGTAAATATAAATTTAACTTATACTATACATCCAATAATTTAGATTTGGTTTCAAGTCATGCTAGGGACTTTGCAATCTAATTGCAAACCAAACCTATTTAATTAATCAATTAAACTCTTTAATTAATTACTTAAATCACATTTAATTAGGTGATAACTTGTGTATGTGTGTGACTTACTAGGCTCATCACTAATTGGTAATGAGATATGATATAAACTCTTAATACCATCAGAACTCTTTCTTACCATAAATGATTTCTCTAAATCATTTTATGCACCTCATAGACCATAGTTAACACCTAGCATAGCATGCCATGGACACCCAATTAGTAATAAGGTTTACCTTAAATGAACCTATAATCATATGTTACCATGCACTAGAATCTCTCTGTTACAAAATCCCAACTCAAGGTGGAGTCATGATTTATGTCAAACTCTATTTACTATGAATATTATGTTCTCTTTTAATTCCAGTTCTTGATTAAAAAAAATTTCTCATCAGAAACTCTTTTTTGATTAAATATATCTGTCCTGGCTAGGAACTTGAAACATTAAGAACAATTAAATGAACATAGGATTTTATCTCTATTTACTTAGAGGAATAGATTCCATCTTGATCAACACTTACCTCCATATATAACTAGTAGGAGCCAACACATGCCCATATACCCATACACAGTACAAGTATGAAATATATAAGATAATTGTGCTATCTCAGATCTAAAAATTATATGTACTGATATGATTTATGACAAAACATTGATAAGAGTAAACTCCATGTACTTGTCATAAGTGTCACTGGTTCGGCCTACCTATCATTTATAAGTGCCTATCATGTTTGTCATATGGCATGAGACTCACCATTCCATCTTATTTATATCTCATATAAACAACTTGGGAACAAATATGTGAAGGAACGGAAGCGTGAAAAATACAAGATTATACCATTGAATTCAAAAAAATTTCGCCTAGGGTCACATGCACAATGCAAGATTTATTTTTATCTATTTGATTTCAATGATAAACAACATATTAAAACTCTTTTAATATGTTTTTGGATCTGTATTTGCCATTTAAGATTTTAAAATTAATCAGATTAATTTTAGAACCCTAGATTAAATCAAGAACGATTACACTAACCTCTTGATGCACTGCAGCGTGTCTGCGCCTTTGAGATTCGTCTTCAGGACACCAAATGTTGTCCCTCTAGCTTGTCCACACCAAGAACACCTATGGCAGCCCTTGAGCAGCTTCTAATGCTTTTTCTATTAATTAGAAATTCAAGTTCTGCCTTTTAAGAGATTAGAGGTGTAAACAGGACACTAGAAACAATTTCTAGTGTTCTTAATTCAAGAGATTGATGGCTAATCTCTTTGAATTGATGAGAGATGAAGAGAAATAGCTGGAGAGGCTCAAAGTGGCATGACAAATGAGAGGAGAGGCTGTTAGTTATTTTTTCTTTTCATAACCACACTTAAATAATTAGGTTAACACATTAAACCCTAGCCACATGTCACCTTTTGATTAGCTCTAGGTTTAAGTGACCCAATCACATTGTGCCAAGTGTCAAACCTATATTTAATCTTGATTTTAATCATCTTACATGATTAAAAAACATTTGGCAAGCTTATGTGTAATCCCATGTGTCACCATCTCATGGTGCCACGTGTCATACTGTGAAATGACCAAAATGCCCCTGTGTCTTAATTTTGAGTTCTTAACCCAAAATAATTATTTTCTTCTTCTAATTAATTTATATCAAATATAAATTAATTAATTAATCTCTATTAATTAATTTCTCATCAATTAAATTCATATTTAAACACTTTAAATATAAATTTAATTTATACTACGCATCCAATAATCTAGATTTGGTTTCAAGTCATGCTAGGGACTTTGCAATTTTATTGCAAACCAAACCTATTTAATTAATCAATTAAACTCTTTAATTAATTAATTAAATCATATTTAAATAGATGATAACTTGTGTATGTGTGTGACTTACTAGGCTCATCACTAATTGGCAATGAGACATGATATCAACTCTTAATATTATCAGAACTCTTTCTTACCATAAATGATTTCTCTAAATCATTCTATGAACCTCATAGACCATGGTTAACACCTAGCATAGCATGCCATGGCCACCCAATTAGTAATAAGATTTACCTTAAATGAACCTATAATCATATATTTGAAGGAACGGAAGCGTGAAAAACACAAGATTATACCATTGAATTCAAAAAAATTTCGCCTAGGGTCACATGCACCATGCAAGATTTATTTTTATCTATTTGATTTCAATGATAAACAATATATTAAAACTCTTTTAATATGTTTTTGGATCTGTATTTGCCATTTAAGATTTTAAAATTAATCAGATTAATTTTAGAACCCTAGATTAAATCAAGAACGATTACACTAACCTCTTGATGCCTTTGCGCAATGTCTGCGCCTTTGAGATTCGTCTTGAGACACCAAATGTTGTCCCTCTAGCTTGTCCACACCAAGAACACCTATGGCAGCCCTTGAACAGCTTCTAAAGCCTTTTCTATTAATTAGAAATTCAAGTTCTGCCTTTTGAGAGATTAGAGATGTAAACAGGACACTATAAACAATTTCTAGCGTTCTTAATTCAAGAGATTGATGGCTAATCTCTTTGAATTGATGAGAGATGAAGAGAAATAGCTGGAGAGGCTCAAAGTGGCGTGAAAAAGGAGTGTGGCTGCTGGTTGTATTTTATTTTCTCATAACAACACTTATATAGCTAGGTTAACACATTAAACCCTTGCCACATGTCACCCTTTGATTAGCTCTAGGTTTAAGTGACCCAATCACATTGTGCCAAGTGTCAAACCTATATTTAATCTTGATTTTAATCATCTTACATGATTAAAAAATATTTGGCAAGCTTATGTGTTATGCCATGTGTCACCATCTCATGGTGCCACGTGTCACACTGCAAAATGACCAAAATGCCCCTGTGTCTTAATTTTGAGTTCTTAACCCAAAATAATTATTTTCTTCTTCTAATTAATTTATATCAAATATAAATTAATTAATTAATCTCTATTAATTAATTTCTCATTAATTAAATTCATATTTAAACACTTTAAATATAAATTTAATTTATACTACACATCCAATAATCTAGATTTGGTTTCAAGTCATGCTAGGGACTTTGCAATTTAATTGCAAACCAAACCTATTTAATTAATCAATTAAACTCTTTAATTAATTAATTAAATCATATTTAATTAGGTGATAACTTGTGTATGTGTGTGACTTACTAGGCTCATCACTAATTGGCAATGAGACATGATATCAACTCTTAATATCATCAGAACTCTTTCTTACCATAAATGATTTCTCTAAATCATTTTATGAACCTCATAGACCATGGTTAACACCTAGCATAGCATGCCATGGCCACCCAATTAGTAATAAGATTTAAGTTAAATGAACCTATAATCATATGTTACCATGCACTAGAATCTCTCTGTTACAAAATCCCAACTCAAGCTGGAGTCATGGTTTATGTCAAACTCCATTTGCTATGAATATTATGTTCTCTTTTAATTCCAGTTCTTGATTAAAAGATTTTTCTCATCAGAAACTCTTTTATGAATAAATCTATCTGTCCTGGCCAGGAACTTGAAACATCAAGAACAATTAAATGAACATAGGATTTTATCTCTATTTACTTAGAGGAACAGATTCCATCTTGATCAACACCTATCTCCATATATAACTAGTAGGAGCCAACACATGCCCATATACCCATACATAGTACAAGTATGAAAGCAGTATCAAACTCAAACTACCTAAATACAAGATAACTGTGCTATCTCAGGTCTAAAGATTATATGCACTGATATGATTTATGACAAAACATTGACAAGAGTAAACTCCATGTGCTTGTCATAAGTGTCACTGGTTCGGCCTACTTATCATTTATAAGTGCCTATCATGTTTGTCATATGGCATGAGACTCACCATTCCATCTTATTTATATGTCATATAAATAACTTGGGAACAAACATGAATACAATCTTTCTGGATAAGTCATGTCCTTATTATGAAGTATCCTCGATTGTGAACCTATTTATGATACTTTGTGCTAGAAATATTGTCACTCATATTCTTAACAGCTTAAGAATAATATTTCTAACAAAATATCAATGGACCTTTTTTATTACACATAAATATATTATGTAAACGGAAAAGTTGAAATGCCTTTTATTATTAAAAATATGTACAAGATACATACTAAATGATATGCTCTAGGGCATACTACTAACAATCTCCCACTAGCACTAGAGCCATTCATTACAATATCTTAGACCTATCTTCTCAAGATGTCGGTCTAATCGAGTCTGTGACATAGGCTTAGTGAATGGATCACTGGATTTTCAATCGATGCTATTTTCGCATGGCTACATCGCCGCCCAACTATTTCTCACGATAATGTGGTAGCGCCTTTCTATGTGTTTGGATTTTGGGTGAGACCTTAGTTCCTTAGCTGTATGATCGCTCTATTGTTGTCACGGTGTAGTGGAACCGCTGACTCAATGGAAGGAACTCTGTAAGTTCGTCACACACACTTCTTTATCCAAACGACTTCCTTTGCAGATCTCGATGCAAAGAATATACTCGACCTCTGTAGTGGAATCTGCAATCGTGCTCGCTTTGGAACTCTTCCAACCGATCGCACCTCCATTACAAATGAACACATATCTAGAGGTAGACTTTCTATCATCGATATCGATTGGAAATCGAATCGGTATAACCATCCAATTGCAAGTCTCCACTCCATAAATCAAGAATAAATCCTTAGTTCTTCTCAAGTACTTAAGGATATTCTTGATACTATCGATGTTCCAAACCTGGATTGGATTGATACCGCTAGTCAAACTAATAAAGATATGCGATATCCGGCCTAGTATACAACATTGCATACATTAAACTTCCAATAGCCGAAGCATATGGAATCCTGGCCATCTTATCTCTTTCTTCAGGTGTCTTTGGAGACATCTCTTTAGAAAGATGGATACCATGTCTCACTGGTAACAATCCTCTCTTGGAATCAAGCATGTTAAACCTCTTTAACACCTTTTCCAAGTATAGACTTTGGGATAAACCAATTATTCTTTTCGCTCTATCTCTATAGATGCGAATCCCAAGAATATAGGTTGCCTCCCCTAAGTCTTTCATGGAGAATGTATTTGACAACCATACCTTTATAGTCGTCAACATACCTGTGTCATTACCCATCAACAGTATGTCATCACCCATCAACAGTATGTCATCCACATATAAGACAAGGAAAGTGATAGCACTGTCACTAACCTTCTTATATACACATGGCTCATCCTCATTTTTTATAAAACCAAAGGATTTAATGGCTTCATCAAAACGGATGTTCCAACTCCTCGAAGCTTGTTTCAACCCATAAATGGATCGCTTTAGCTTGCATACCTTGGAACCATCTTGGGATTCAAATCCCTTAGGTTGTTCCATGAAAATGTTTTCTTCAATGTATCCATTGAGAAAAGTCGCTTTTGACATCCATCTGCCAAATCTCATAATCATAGTATGCAGCTATTGCTAATAAAATCCTAATTGATTTAAGCATGGCAACAGGCGAGAAAGTCTCCTCATAGTCTATTCCTTGCCTTTGGCAAAACCCTTTCGCTACTAGCCTTGCCTTATAGGTCTCTACCTTTCCATCAGAACCAATTTTCTTCTTTAAAACCCATTTGTTCCCTATAGGTATAATACCTTCAGGTGGGTCAACAAGATCCCAAACTTGATTCTTATACATGGAATCAATCTCGGATTTCATAGCATCAATCCATTTTGAAGAGTCTATATCTAATATAGCTTCTTCATAGGTAAGTGGATCATCTCCATGATCTACTTCTTCATGAGTAGACAACTCTTGCTCTTCTTCATGAAGAAAACCATATCTCACTGGTGGGTGAGATACCCTGGTTGTTCTACGAGGAACAGCTATAGATGTTTCATCAACGGGTATTGGTTGACTAGATGGATCTATATCCATCTGATCTGTTGGTTGGTCAGAATTCTCCAATTCTAACTCTATTTGCCTTCCTTTGCCTCCTTCTTGAATAAACTGTTGTTCAAGAAATGTGGCATCTCTACTTATCACAACTTTTTGTGAAGTAGGAAAATAAAAATAATATCCAAAACTATCTTTTGGATATCCAACAAATCGACCTTTTTCTGATCTGGTCTCCAATTTATTAGTGTTCAGCTTTTTGATATAAGCTGGACAACCCCAAATCTTAACATGCTTAAGACTTGGTTTTCTTCCATGCCATATCTCATAAGGTGTGGAAGAAACTGATTTTGATGGAATCCTATTTAGAATATACAAAGCTGATTCTAATGCAAATCCCCAAAAGGAGATTGGCATATCAGTATAGCTCATCATACTACGTACCATATCCAATAGGGTACGATTTCTCCTTTCAGATACAGCATTCAGCTGTGGCGTTCCTGGAGGAGTCAGTTGAGAAACAATGCCATGCTCTCTCAAGTATTCATCAAATTCAGTACTCAAATATTCACCTCCACGATCTGATCGAAGAGCTTTAATATTCTTTCCTGTTTGATTTTCTACTTCAGATTTAAATTCTTTGAACTTTTCAAAAGATTCATGTTTGTATTTCATCAAATACAAATACCCAAACCTTGATTTATCATCAGTAAAGGTAATAAAATAATGAAAACCCCTTCTAGCCATTTCTTTAAATGGACCACATACATCACTATGTATTAGCTCCAAAATATTTTGACTCTTAGCCTGTCCAACAAAGGGTGATCTAGTCATTTTGCCTTGAAGGCAAGATTCACAAGTTGGAGTAGGCTCAGAGCCCAATGAGGATAAAATCCCCATTTTCTCCAATTTTGTAATCCTATCTTCTGCAACATGACATAACCTTAAGTGCCAAATATATTTTGAACTTGAGTTGGTTTTCACCATGGCATTGCATTCATTTAGATTGCTATACTCGCCGGTGGAAACACTTTCTTCGGCAATGGAAACACTTTCTGTTGGCGGTGGAAACACTTTCCTTTGCCTACATCGACTTTAGTCTTCCTTTTTGTTTAGCTATTTTCTTGGAAGGACCAGAATCGAGGTTTCTTTTTCTTATTGCCCTTCTTCTTGTTGGACTTTCCAAGAAAAAGATGCAACCAAAGCTACCTCTTTCCCTTTATTGCCTGGCATATTCTTTTGGGCAATAACCAGCATGTTGAGTAAACCAGCTAAGGTGCATTCCTGTTTAGTCATATGGAAATTTGTCACAAAATTCCCAAAAGACTCAGGAAGGGACTGAAGGATCAAATCCGTCTGTAGTTGGAAATCCATGTTGAAGTCAAGATATTCCAACTGCTCAATCAGCCGAATCATCATGTGGACATGATCCCCAACATTCTGTCCCTCAGACATCCTCATACGGAATAACTGTCTAGATATCTCATACCTAGCATTCCTGCTGTGCTCACCATACAACTCTTATAGGTGAAGAGGATCTCACTCGCACTCTGCATGTTCTCATGTTGCTTCTGTAACTCATTACTCATGGAAGCAAGCATGTAACACTTAGCTCTCATATCATGCTCCTTCCACTTGTCCAAAGTTTCATGTTCCTCTTGTGTGGCCTCTGGAGGTAAGGGACCAGGAACATTTGAATCTAGAACATATCCTATATGTTCAAGGTTCAGGACAAGTTTTAAATTTCTTAGCCAATCAGACAGATTAGGTCCTGTCGACCTATTGTGATCAAGTATGCTTGCAAGGATATTGGATGGTGGTGGTTGTTTTGTGCTCATTTTTATCAGAAAATTAACTGCAAAAAATAACCAGATTAATTAGTAAATGTATCATGTAATTAACCAAAATGATTATGGTCTTTTAATCAAATTGGTCCTCCCACTAACTTAGCGAATCCTACACTTCCAAAGTAGAAAACGGAAATCCTAGTTGGATGGATTTCTAGTGGGTGATTGAATTCTTAAAATTCTATTGATCATCCTCAGGTACATCCATTATTGGAATTATAATAAACTATAAGTGAGCAACTCTTTGCCCATCACATCTCATGTGAGGTTCAATCCTTTACCTAGCCCCTAATGCTCAAAATCTCAGGTACATCCATTATTGACTTATCTTGCATTAGTTAAGTTGATCCCATTGAGCCAGTAATTATGCAAATAATTTTAATGTCCTCAGGTACATCCAATATTGGCCACTAAACCATTTACATATTTACAACATCTCATGCTTAACAATTATTCTTAAGAAAATCTCTTAAATAAATTGCATCTTATGCAACTATTTAAAATTTCTTAAAATAATTGCCCCAATGGAGGGCTTATGTTATAATTACTTTAATTATAGTATTTCCAACTTAATCATTTGTTTGGAAGATTTTATAGCCATCCTAATTACTATTAAGGTCTCACTTTGCACATTATCCATTTGGCATGCATATATCACATAATTGCATACATTCCCATACATCTCATGCATTCATGGATAAGCAGTAAATATGGTATGATCATGGACTTTCTAAGGGATTCAATTCTGAGCCACCAAGAATTGAATCAGGGCATTCCTAGGTGCATTTCATTCATTCATTTTACAAGAGTTGCTGAAGGAGTACATAATCAACACTTGATATTGAATTCCTCCCACTGGTCCCACCAATGCTCTTGACCTCCTTGAACTTCTTGCAATCCAATATTACATAGTAATCCTTGGCATACCAAGGCGAATTTACAAGAACTTAAATAAATGAAATTACAACCCAAAAATTATTACAAACTTACTAATACATGCCTAAAATAAATTAAAATAAATTAATTAATTTACAATCCCAAAGAAACATAAAAGAAATAAATCCAATCACATTGGTCTTTTATAGTCCATGATCATCCATCATGCATATCACTATTTAACAATTAAATAAAACATACATACTTAAATTAAATTGAATATCTCATATTCAACTTAAAAATCCAGATTTGAATATGATTCAAATAAATTTAAAAATGCAGATTTGAATCTCATTCAAACAAATTTAAAAATTCAGATTTGAATCACATTCAAATAACTTCAAAAATTCAGATTTGAATCACATTCAAACATTTTTTAAAAAATCAGATTTGAATCACATTCAAATATTTTTTAAAAAATTAGATCTGAATTTTGTTGAATCAATTTTAAAAAATCAGATTTAAATATGATTCAACCAACTTTAAAAATTCAGATTTGAATCACATTCAAACAACTTTTAAAATTCAGATTTGAATCACATTCAAATATTTTTTAAAATTCTGATTTGAATCATAATTTAATTGTGTGATTAAAACAACTAATTAAACACTTTAATTAGTCAAAGAATAGCCTTAGATCATACAACAATTGCAGAATTAAAAGCCAAACCTTGAACCACCCATGGAACCATTGTTGCCGCCACCTATGGTGGCTTCACCATGTGTGACGCCACAACTTGCTTTGCAACCAGCAATAATCTCTTGATCTCATGATCATACACACAATTAAATTATATAATCAACAATCTAAATGGCAAATATAGTGGCTCTGATACCAATTGAAGGAACGGAAGCGTGAAAAACACAAGATTATACCATTGAATTCAAAAAAATTTCGCCTAGGGTCACATGCACCATGCAAGATTTATTTTTATCTATTTGATTTCAATGATAAACAACATATTAAAACTCTTTTAATATGTTTTTGGATCTGTATTTGCCATTTAAGATTTTAAAATTAATCAGATTAATTTTAGAACCCTAGATTAAATCAAGAACGATTACACTAACCTCTTGATGCACTGCAGCGTGTCTGCGCCTTTGAGATTCATCTTCAGGACACCAAATGTTGTCCCTCTAGCTTGTCCACACCAAGAACACCTATGGCAGCCCTTGAACAGTTTCTAAAGCCTTTTCTATTAATTAGAAATTCAAGTTCTGCCTTTTGAGAGATTAGAGATGTAAACAGGACACTATAAACAATTTCTAGTGTTCTTAATTCAAGAGATTGATGGCTAATCTCTTTGAATTGATGAGAGATGAAGAGAAATAGCTGGAGAGGCTCAAAGTGGCGTGAAAAAGGAGTGTGGCTGCTGGTTGTATTTTATTTTCTCATAACAACACTTATATAGCTAGGTTAACACATTAAACCCTTGCCACATGTCACCCTTTGATTAGCTCTAGGTTTAAGTGACCCAATCACATTGTGCCAAGTGTCAAACCTATATTTAATCTTGATTTTAATCATCTTACAAGATTAAAAAACATTTGGCAAGCTTATGTGTTATGCCATGCGTCACCATCTCATGGTGCCACGTGTCACACTACAAAATGACCAAAATGCCCATGTGTCTTAATTTTGAGTTCTTAACCCAAAATAATTATTTTCTTCTTCTAATTAATTTATATCAAATATAAATTAATTAATTAATCTCTATTAATTAATTTCTCATTAATTAAATTCATATTTAAACACTTTAAATATAAATTTAATTTATACTACACATCCAATAATCTAGATTTGGTTTCAAGTCATGCTAGGGACTTTGCAATTTAATTGCAAACCAAACCTATTTAATTAATCAATTAAACACTTTAATTAATTAATTAAATCATATTTAATTAGGTGATAACTTGTGTATGTGTGTGACTTACTAGGCTCATCACTAATTGGCAATGAGACATGATATCAACTCTTAATATCATCAGAACTCTTTCTTACCATAAATGATTTCTCTAAATCATTTTATGAACCTCATAGACCATGGTTAACACCTAGCATAGCATGCCATGGCCACCCAATTAGTAATAAGATTTACGTTAAATGAACCTATAATCATATGTTACCATGCACTAGAATCTCTCTGTTACAAAATCCCAACTCAAGCTGGAGTCATGGTTTATGTCAAACTCCATTTGCTATGAATATTATGTTCTCTTTTAATTCCAGTTCTTGATTAAAAGATTTTTCTCATCAGAAACTCTTTTCTGAATAAATCTATCTGTCCTGGCCAGGAACTTTAAACATCAAGAACAATTAAATGAACATAGGATTTTATCTCTATTTACTTAGAGGAACAGATTCCATCTTGATCAACACCTATCTCCATATATAACTAGTAGGAGCCAACACATGCCCATATACCCATACATAGTACAAGTATGAAAGCAGTATCAAACTCAAACTACCTATATATAAGATAACTGTGCTATCTCAGGTCTAAAGATTATATGCACTGATATGATTTATGACAAAACATTGACAAGAGTAAACTCCATGTGCTTGTCATAAGTGTCACTGGTTCGGCCTACTTATCATTTATAAGTGCCTATCATGTTTGTCATATGGCATGAGACTCACCATTCCATCTTATTTATATCTCATATAAATAACTTGGGAACAAACATGAATACAATCTTTCTGGATAAGTCATGTCCTTATTATGAAGTATCCTCGATTGTGAACCTATTTATGATACTTTGTGCTAGAAATATTGTCACTCATATTCTTAACAACTTAAGAATAATATTTCTAACAAAATATAAATGGACCTTTTCTATTACACATAAATATATTATGTAAACAGAAAAGTGGAAATGCCTTTTATTATTAAAAATATGTACAAGATACATACTAAATGATATGCTCTAGGGCATACTACTAACAATATTACCATGCACTAGAATCTCTCTGTTACAAAATCCCAACTCAAGCTGGAGTCATGGTTTATGTCAAACTCCATTTGCTATGAATATTATGTTCTCTTTTAATTCCAGTTCTTGATTAAAAAGATTTTTCTCATCAGAAACTCTTTTCTGAATAAATCTATCTGTCCTGGCCAAGAACTTGAAACATCAAGAACAATTAAATGAACATAGGATTTTATCTCTATTTACTTAGAGGAACAGATTCCATCTTGATCAACACCTACCTCCATATATAACTAGCAGGAGCCAACACATGCCCATATACCCATACATAGTACAAGTATGAAAGCAGTATCAAACTCAAACTACCTATATATAAGATAACTGTGCTATCTCAGGTCTAAAGATTATCTGCACTGATATGATTTATGACAAAACATTGACAAGAGTAAACTCCATGTGCTTGTCATAAGTGTCACTGGTTCGGCCTACTTATCATTGATAAGTTCCTATCATGTTTGTTATATGGCATGAGACTCACCATTCCATCTTATTTATATCTCATATAAATAACTTGCGAACAAACATGAATACAATCTTTCTGGATAAGTCATGTCCTTATTATGAAGTATCCTCGATTGTGAACCTATTTGTGATACTTTGTGCTAGAAATATTGTCACTCATATTCTTAACAACTTAAGAATAATATTTCTAACAAAATATCAATGGACATTTTCTATTACACATAAATATATTATGTAAACGGAAAAGTGGAAATGCCTTTTATTAATAAAATTATGTACAAGAAACATACTAAATGATATGCTCTAGGGCATACTACTAACAATCTCCCACTAGCACTAGAGCCATTCATTACAATATCTTAGACCTATCTTCTCAAGATGTCGGTCTAACTGAGTCTGTGACATAGGCTTAGTGAATGGATCAATGGATTTTCGGTGATGCTATTTTCTGCAAGGCAACATCGCCTCGCCCAACTATTTCTATGATAAATTGGTAGCCCCATTCTCTGTGTTTGGATTTCTGGTGCGACCTTGGTTCCTTAGCTTTGTATGTTGCTCCATTATTGTCACGGTGTAGTGGGCTAACGACTCAATGGAAGGAACTCTTGTAAGTTCTGTCACTAACTTCTTTATCCAAGCGACTTCTTTTGCGACATCGATGCGGCAATATACTCGACCTCGATGAGTGGAATCTGCAGTCGTGCTCTGTTTGGAACTCTTCCAACTGACTGCACCTCCATTACAAATGAACACATATCCAAAGGTAGACTTTCTATCATCGATATCTGATTGGAAGTCAGAATCAGTATAACCATCTAATTACAAGTCTCCACCTCCATAAATCAAGAATAAATCCTTAGTTCTTCTCAAGTACTTAAGGATATTCTTGACTGCTATCCAGTGTTTTAAACCTGGATTGGATTGATACCTGCTAGTCAAACTAATAGCATATGCGATATCTGGCCTAGTACACAACATTGCATACATTAAACTTCCAATAGCCGAAGCATATGGAATCCTGGCCATCTTATCTCTTTCTTCGGGTGTCTTTGGAGACATCTCTTTAGAAAGATGGATACCATGTCTCACTGGTAACAGTCCTCTCTTGGAATCAAGCATGTTAAACCTCTTTAACAGCTTTTCAAAGTATAGACTTTGGGATAAACTTATTATTCTTTTCGCTCTATCTCTATAGATGCGAATCCCAAGAATATAGGTTGCCTCCCCTAAGTCTTTCATGGAGAATGTATTTGACAACCATACATTTATAGTTGTCAACATAGCTGTGTCATTACCTATCAACAGTATGTCATCCACATATAAGACAAGGAAAGTGATAGCTCTGTCACTAACCTTCTTATATACACATGGCTCATCCTCATTTTTTATAAAACCAAAGGATTTAATGGCTTCATCAAAACGAATGTTCCAACTCCTCGAAGCTTGTTTCAACCCATAAATGGATCGCTTTAGCTTGCATACCTTGGAACCATCTTGGGATTCAAATCCCCTAGGTTGTTCCATGAAAATGTTTTCTTCAATGTATCCATTGAGAAAAGCTGTTTTGACATCCATTTGCCAAATCTCATAATCATAGTATGCAGCTATTGCTAATAAAATCCTAATTGATTTAAACATGGCAACAGGCGAGAAAGTCTCCTCATAGTCTATTCCTTGCCTTTGGCGAAACCCTTTCGCTACTAGCCTTGCCTTATAGGTCTCTACCTTTCCATCAGAACCAATTTTCTTCTTGAAAACCCATTTGTTCCCTATAGGTACAATACCTTCAGGTGGGTCAACAAGATCCCAAACTTGATTCTTATACATGGAATCAATCTCGGATTTCATAGCATCAATCCATTTTGAAGAGTCTATATCTGATATAGCTTCTTCAAAGGTAAGTGGATCATCTCCATGATCTACTTCTTCATGAGTAGACAACTCTTATTCTTCTTCATGAAGAAAACCATATCTCACTGGTGGGTGAGATACCACAGTTGTTCTACGAGGAACAGCTGTAGATGTTTCATCAATGGGTATAGGTTGACTAGATGAATTTATATCCATCTGATCTGTTGGTTGGTCAGAATTCTCCAATTCTAACTCTATTTTCCTTCCTTTGCCTCCTTCTTGAACAAACTGTTGTTCAAGAAATGTGGCATCTCTACTTATCACAACCTTTTGTGAAGTAGGCAAATAAAAATAATATCCAAAACTATCTTTTGGATATCCAACAAATCGACCTTTTTCTGATCTGGTCTCCAATTTATCAGTGTTCAGCTTTTTGATATAAGCTGGACAACCCCAAATCTTAACATGCTTTAGACTTGGTTTTCTTCCATGCCATATCTCATAAGGTGTGGAAGAAACTGATTTTGATGGAATCCTATTCAGAATATACAAAGCTGATTCTAATGCAAATCCCCAAAAGAAGATTGGCATATCAGTATAGCTCATCATACTACGTACCATATCCAATAGGGTACGATTTCTCCTTTCAGATACACCATTCAATTGTGGCGTTCCTGGAGGAGTTAGCTGAGAAACAATGCCATGCTCTCTCAAGTATTCATCAAATTCAGTACTCAAATATTCACCTCCACGATCTGATCGAAGAGCTTTAATACTTTTTCCTGTTTGATTTTCTACTTCAGATTTAAATTCCTTAAACTTTTCAAAGGATTCATGTTTGTATTTCATCAAATATAAATACCCAAACCTTGATTTATCATCAGTAAAGGTAATAAAATAATGAAAGCCCCCTCTAGCCATTTCTTTAAACGGACCACATACATCACTATGTATTAATTCCAAAATATTTTCAGCTATTAGCCCTTGTCCAACAAAGGGTGATCTAGTCATTTTGCCTTGAAGGCAAGATTCACAAGTTGGAGTAGGCTCAGAGCCCAATGAGGATAGAATCCCCATTTTCTCCAATTTTGCAATCCTATCTTCTGCAACATGACATAACCTTAAGTGCCAAATATATTTTGAAGTTGAGTTGGTTTTCACCATGGCATTGTATTCTTTTAGATCACTTGCATTCAATTTGTGTTTGTCATTATTATCCAAATAATAAAGACCATCATTCATATAACCTGAACCAACATATTTATTTCCAAAATAAATATTGCAAACATCATCTGTGAAATTCATAGCCATTTCTAGTCAAACTAGATATAGAAATGATGTTCTTAAAAGCATCAGGTACATATAAAATATTATCCAAACACAAAACATGTCCAAACATGTAAAAAGATTTAGATCCTATGGCTAAAGCTTCAACAGTTGAGCCATTGCCAATCCGGACTATAATATCTTGAGAACGCAAGCTGCTACTATTTGCTAGTTCCTGCATATCATTAGAAATGTGAGAAATGGCACCAGTATCTAAAACCCAAGCTGTAGATGAACTATGAGTATCATCATAATCTAAATAACAAGATATGGACATACCTTCCGAAGGTGTATCCTTCTTGTCCTTCAGAGAAGCAAGATACTGCAGGCGGTTCCTTTTCCAGTGCCCATCCTTTTGGCAGTGGAAATACTTTCCTTTGCCTCCATCAGCTTTAGTCTTCCTTTTCTGTTTAGCTATTTTCTTGGAAGGACCAGGAATCTGAGGTTTCTTTTTCTTATTGCCCTTCTTCTTGTTGGACTTTCCAGCAGAAGAAGATGCAACCAAAGCTATCTCTTTTCCTTTATTGCCTGGCATATTCTTTTGGGCAATAACCAACATGTTGAGTAAACCAGCTAAGGTGCATTCCTGTTTAGTCATATGGAAATTTGTCACAAAATTCCCAAAAGACTCAGGAAGGGACTGAAGGATCAAATCCGTTTGTAGTTGGAAATCCATGTTGAAGTCAAGATGTTCTAACTGCTCAATCAGTCGAATCATCTTGTGGACATGATCCCCAACATTCTGTCCCTCAGACATCCTCATACGGAATAGCTGTCTAGATATCTCATACCTAGCACTCCTGCTGTGCTCACCATACAACTCTTGTAGGTGAAGGAGGATCTCACTCACACTCTGCATGTTCTCATGTTGCTTCTGTAACTCATTACTCATGGAAGCAAGCATGTAACACTTAGCTCTCATATCATGCTCCTTCCACTTGTCCAAAGTTTCATGTTCCTCTTGTGTGGCCTTTGGAGGTAAGGGACCAGGAACATTTGAATCTAGAACATATCCTATATGTTCAAGGTTCAGGACATGTTTCAAATTTCTTAGCCAATTAGACAGATTAGGTCCTGTCAACCTGTTGTGATCAAGTATGCTTGCAAGGATATTGGATGGTGGTGGTTGTTTTGTGCTCATTTTTATCGGAAAATTAACTGCAGAAAATAACCAGATTAATTAGTAAATGTATCATGTAATTAACCAAAATAATTATGGTCTTTTAATCAAATTGGTCCTCCCACTAACTTAGCGAATCCTACACTTCCAGAGTAGAAAACGGAAATCCTAGTTGGATGGATTTCTAGTGGGTGATTGAATTCTTATAATTCTATTGATCATCCTCAGGTACATCCATTATTGGAATTACAATAAACTATAAGTGAGCAACTCCTTGCCCATCACATCTCATGTGAGGTTCAATCCTTTACCTAGCCCCTAATGCTCAAAATCTCAGGTACATCCATTATTAACTTATCTTGCATTAGTTAAGTTGATCCCATTGAGTCAGTAATTATGCAAATAATTTTAATGTCCTCAGGTACTTCCAATATTGGCCACCAAACCATTTACATATTTACATCTCATGCTTAACAATTATTCTTACGAAAATCTCTTAAATTAATTGCATCTCATGCAACTATTTAAAATTTCTTAAAATAATTGCCCCAATGGAGGGCTTATGTTATAATTACTTTAATTATAGCATTTCCAACTTAATCATTTGTTTGGAAGATTTTATAGCCATCCTTATTACTATTAAGGTCTCACTTTGCACATTATCCATTTAGCATGCATATATCATATAATTGCATACATTCCCATACATCTCATGCATTCATGGATAAGCAGTAAATATGGTATGATCATGGACTTTCTAAGGGATTCAATTACGAGCCACCAAGAATTGAATCGGGGCATTCTAGGTGCATTTCATTCATTCATTTTACAAGAGTTGCTGAAGGAGTACATAATCAACACTTGATATTGAATTCCTCCCACTGGTCCCACCAATGCTCTTGACCTCCTTGAACTTCTTGCAATCCAATATTACATAGTAATCCTTGGCATACCAAGGCGAATTTACAAGAACTTAAATAAATGAAATTACAACCCAAAAATATTACAAACTTAATAATACATGCCCAAAATAAATTAAAATAAATTAATTAATTTACAATCCCAAAGAAACATAAAAGAAATAAATCCAATCACATTGGTCTTTTATAGTCCATGATCATCCATCATGCATATCACTATTTAATAATTAAATAAAACATACATACTTAAATTAAATTGAATATCTCATATTCAACTTAAAATCCAGATTTGAATATGATTCAAATAAATTTAAAAATTCAGATTTGAATCTCATTCAAACAAATTTAAAAATTCAGATTTGAATCACATTCAAACAACTTCAAAAATTCAGATTTGAATCACATTCAAACATTTTTAAAAAAATCAGATTTGAATCACATTCAAATATTTTTTAAAAAATCAGATCTGAATTTTATTGAATCAATTTTAAAAAATCAGATTTAAATATGATTCAAATAACTTTAAAAATTCAGATTTGAATCACATTCAAACAACTTTTAAAATTTAGATTTGAATCACATTCAAACAATTTTTAAAATTCTGATTTGAATCATAATTTAATTGTGTGATTAAAACTACTAATTAAACACTTTAATTAGTCAAAGAACAGGCCTTAGATCATACAACAATTGCAGAATTAAAAGCCAAACCTTGAACCACCCATGGAACCATTGTTGCCGCCACCAATGGTGGCTTCACCATGTGTGCCGCCACACCTCTCTTGATCCAACCAGCAATGAATCAATCATCTCATGATCAAATCACACAATTAAATCATATAATCAACAATCTAAATGGCAAATATATTGGCTCTGATACCAATTGAAGGAACGGAAGCGTGAAAAACACAAGATTATACATTGAATTCAAAAAAATTTCGCCTAGGGTCACATGCACCATGCAAGATTTATTTTTATCTATTTGATTTCAATGATAAACAACATATTAAAACTCTTTTAATATGTTTTTGGATCTGTATTTGCCATTTAAGATTTTAAAATTAATCAGATTAATTTTAGATCCCTAGATTAAATCAAGAACGATTACACTAACCTCTTGATGCACTGCAGCGTGTCTGCGCCTTTGAGATTCGTCTTCAGGACACCGAATGTTGTCCCTCTAGCTTGTCCACACCAAGAACACCTATGGCAGCCCTTGAACAGCCTCTAAAGCTTTTTCTATTAATTAGAAATTCAAGTTCTGTCGTTTAAGAGATTAGAGGTGTAAACAGGACACTAGAAACAATTTATAGTGTTCTTAATTCAAGAGATTGATGGCTAATCTCTTTGAATTGATGAGAGATGAAGAGAAATAGCTGGAGAGGCTCAAAGTGGCATGACAAATGAGAGGAGAGGCTACTGGTTATTTTTTCTTTTCGTAACCACACTTAAATAGCTAGGTTAACACATTAAACCCTAGCCACATGTCACCTTTTGATTAGCTCTAGGTTTAAGTGACCCAATCACATTGTGCCAAGTGTCAAACCTATATTTAATCTTGATTTTAATCATCTTACATGATTAAAAAACATTTGGAAAGCTTATGTGTAATCCCATGTGTCACCATCTCATGGTGCCACGTGTTACACTGTGAAATGACCAAAATGCCCCTGTGTCTTAATTTTGAGTTCTTAACCCAAAATAATTATTTTCTTCTTCTAATTAATTTATATCGAATATAAATTAATTAATTAATCTCTATTAATTAATTTCTCATCAATTAAATTCATATTTAAATAATTTAAATATAAATTTAATTTATACTACACATCTAATAATCTAGATTTGGTTTCAAGTCACGCTAGGGACTTTGCAATTTAATTGCAAACCAAACCTATTTAATTAATCAATTAAACTCTTTAATTAATTAATTAAATCATATTTAAATAGGTGATAACTTGTGTATGTGTGTGACTTACTAGGCTCATCACTAATTGGCAATGAGACATGATATCAACTCTTAATATTATCAGAACTCTTTCTTACCATAAATGATTTCTCTAAATCATTTTATGAACCTCATAGACCATGGTTAACACCTAGCATAGCATGCCATGGCCACCCAATTAGTAATAAGATTTACCTTAAATGAACCTATAATCATATATTACCATGCACTAGAATCTCTCTGTTACAAAATCCCAACTCAAGCTGGAGTCATGGTTTATGTCAAACTCCATTTGCTATGAATATTATGTTCTCTTTTAATTCCAGTTCTTGATTAAAAGATTTTTCTCATCGAAACTCTTTTACGAATAAATCTATATGTCTGGCCAGAACTTGAAACATCAAGAACAATTAAATGAACATAGGATTTTATCTCTATTTACTTAGAGGCAGATTCCATCTTGATCAACACCTACCTCCATATATAACTAGCGTGAGCCAACACATGCCCATATACCCATACATAGTACAAGTATGAAAGCGATATCAAACTCAAACTACCTATATATAAGATAACTGTGCTATCTCAGGTCTAAAGATTATATGCACTGATATGATTTATGACAAAACATTGACAAGAGTAAACTCCATGTGCTTGTCATAAGTGTCACTGGTTCGGCCTACTTATCATTTATAAGTGCCTATCATGTTTGTTATATGGCATGAGACTCACCATTCCATCTTATTTATATCTCATATAAATAACTTGGGAACAAACATGAATACAATCTTTCTGGATAAGTCATGTCCTTATTATGAAGTATCCTCGATTGTGAACCTATTTATGATACTTTGTGCTAGAAATATTGTCACTCATATTCTTAACAACCTAAGAATAATATTTCTAACAAAATATCAATGGACCTTTTCTATTACACATAAATATATTATGTAAACGGAAAAGTGGAAATGCCTTTTATTAATTAAATTATGTACAAGATACATACTAAATGATATGCTCTAGGGCATACTACTAACAATATGAATACAATCTTTCTCGATAAGTCATGTCCTTATTATGAAATATCCTCGTTTGTGAACCTATTTATGATACTTTATGCTAGAAATAATGTCACTCATATTCTTAACAACCTAAGAATAATATTTCTAACAAAATATCAATGGACATTTTCTATTACACATAAATATATTATGTAAACAGAAAAGTGGAAAAGCCTTTTATTAATAAAAATATTTATAAGATACATACTAAATGATATGCTCTAGGGTATACTACTAACATCAACAAGATCCCAAACTTGATTCTTATACATAGAATCAATCTCGGATTTCATAGCATCAATCCATTTGGAAGAGTCTATATCTGATATAGCTTCTTCATAGGTAAGTGGATCATCTCCATGTTCAACTTTTTCATCAGTGGACAACTCTTGTTCTTCTTCATGAAGGAAACCATATCTCACTAGTGGGTGAGATACCCTGGCTGTTCTATGAGGAACAGCTGTAGATGTTTCATTAATAGGTATAGGTTACCTAGATGGATCTATATTCATTTGATCTATTGGTTGGTCAGAATTCTCCAATTCTAACTCTATTTGCCTTCCTTTGCCTCCTTCTTGAACAAACTATTGTTCAAGAAATGTGGCAACTCTACTTACCACAACCTTTTGTGATGTAGGCAAATGAAAATAATATCCAAAACTATCTTTTGGATATCCAACAAATTGACCCTTTTCTGATTTGGTTTCCAATTTATTAGTGTTCAGCTTTTTGATATAAGCTGGAAAACCCAAAATCTTAACATGCTTAAGACTTGGTTTTCTTCCATGCCATATCTCATAAGGTGTGGAAGATACTAATATTGATGGAATCCTAATCACAATATAAAGCTGATTCTAATGCAAATCCCCAGAAGGAGATTGGCATATCAGTATAGCTCACCATAGTATGTACCATATTCAATAGGGTATGATTTCTCCTTTCAAATATACCATTCAGCTGTGGTGTTCCTAGAGGAGTCAGCTGGGAAACAATGCCATGCTCTCTCAAATATTCATCAAATTCAGTACTCATGTATTCACCTCCATGATCTGATCGAAGAACTTTAATACTCTTTCCTGTTTGATTTTCTACTTCAGATTTAAATTCCTTGAACTTCTCAAAGGATTCATGTTTGTATTTCATCAAATACAAATACCCAAACCTTGATTTATCATCAGTAAAGGTAATAAAGTAATGAAAACCACCTTTAGCCATTTCTTTAAATGGACTACATACATCACTATGTATTAGCTCCAAAATATTTTCAGCTCTTAGCCCTTGTCCTATAAAGGGTGATCTAGTCATTTTACTTTGAAGGCAAGATTCACACGTTGGAGTAGGCTCAGAGCCCAATGAAGATAAAATCCCCATTTTCTCCAGTTTTGTAATCCTATCTTCTGCAACATGACCTAACCTTAAGTGCTAAATATATTTTGAACTTGAGTTGATTTTCACCATGGCATTGCATTCTTTTATATTGCTATACTCTGGGCAGTTCCCTTTCCAGTGCCCATCCTGCTGGCAGTGGAAACACTTTCCTTTGCCTCCATCAGCTTTAGTCTTCCTTTTTTGTTTAGCTATTTTCTAGGAAGGATCAGGAATTTGAGGTTTCTTTTTCTTATTGCCCTTCTTCTTGTTGGACATTCCAGCAGAAGAAGATGCAATCAAAGCTACCTCTTTTCCTTTATTTCCCAGCATATTCTTTTGGGCAATAACCAGCATGTTGAGTAAACCAGCCAAGGTGCATTCCTGTTTAGTCATATGAAAATTTCTCACAAAATTCCCAAAAGACTTAGGAAGGGACTGAAGGATCAAATCCGTCTGTAGTTGGAAATCCATGTTAAAGTCAAGATGTTCCAGCTGCTCAATCAGCCGAATCATCTTGTGGACATGATCCCCAAAATTCTGTCCCTCAAACATCCTCATGCAGAATAGTTGTCTAGATATCTCATACCTAGCATTCCTGCTATGCTCACCATACAACTCTTATAGGTGAAGGAGGATCTCACTCGCACTCTACATGTTCTCATGCTGCTTCTGTAACTCATTACTCGTGGAAGCAAGCATGTAACACTTAGCTCTCATATCATGCTCCTTCTACTTGTCTAAAGTTCCATGTTCCTCTTGTGTGGCCTCTGAAGGTAAGGGACCAGGAACATTTGAGTCTAGAACATATCCTATATGTTCAAGGTTCAAGATAAGTTTCAAATTTCTTAGCCAATCAGACAGATTAGGTCCTATCAACCTATTGTGATCAAGTATGCTTGCAAAGATATTGGATGGTGGTGGTTGTTCTGTGCTCATTATTATCAGAAAATAACCAGATTAATTAGTAAATGTATCATGTAATTAACCAAAATGATTATGGTCTTTTAATCAAATTGGTCATCCCACTAACTTAACGAATCCTACACTTCCAAAGTAGAAAACGGAAATCCTAGTTGGATGGATTTCTAGTGGGTGATTCAATTCTCATAATTCTATTGATCACCCTTAGGTACATCCATTATTGGAATTACAATAAACTATAAGTGAGCAACTCCTTGCCCATCACATCTCATGTGAGGTTCAATTCTTTACCTAGCCCCTAATGCTCAAAATCTCAGGTACATCCATTATTGACTTATCTTGCATTAGTTAAGTTGATCCCATTGAGCCAGTAATTATGTAAATAATTTTAATGTCCTCAGGTACATCCAATAATGGCCACCAAACCATTTACATATTTACAACATCTCATGCTTAATAATTATTCTTAAGAAAATCTCTTAAATTAATTGCATCTTATGCAAGTATTTAAAATTTCTTAAAATAATTGCTTCAATGGAGGGCCCATGTTATAATTACATTAATTATAGCATTTCCAACTTAATCATCTGTTTGGAAGATTTTATGGTCATCCTAATTACTATTAAGGTCTCACTTTGTACATTATCCATTTAGCATGCATATATCATATACTTGCATACATTCACATACATCTCATACATTCATGGGTAAAAAGTAAATATGGTATGATCATGGACTTTCTAAGGGATTCAATTCTAAGCCACCAAGAATTGAATCAGGGCATTTTTAGGTAATTTCATTCATTCATTTTACAAGAGTTGCTGAAGGAGTACATAATCAACACTTGATCTTGAATTCCTCCCACTGGTCCCACCAATGCTCTTGACCTCCTTGATCTTCTTGCAATCCAATTACATAATAATCCTTGGCATACTAAGGCGAATTTACAAGAACTAAATAAATGAAATTACAATCCAAAATTATTACAACCTTAATAATACATGCCCAAAATAAATTAAAATAAATTAATTAATTTACAATCCCTAATAAACATAAAAGAAATAAATCCAGTCACATTAGTCTTTTATAGTCCATGATCATCCATCATGCATATCACTATTTAACAATTAAATAAAACATACATACGTAAATTAAATTAAATATCTCATATTCAATTTAAAAGTCTAGATTTGAATATGATTCAAAGAAATTTAAAAATTCAGATTTGAATCACATTTAAACAAATTTAAAAATTTAGATTTGAATCACATTCAAACAACTTCAAAAAAAATTAGATTTGAATCATATTCAAACAACTTTTAAAATTCAGATTTGAATCACATTTAAATAATTTTAAAAATTCATATTTGAATATGATTTAAATAACTTTAAAAATTCAGATTTGAATCACATTCAAATAAGTTTAAAAATTCAGATTTGAATCACATTCAAACAACTTTTAAAATTCAGATTTGAATCACATTCAAACAATTTTTAAAATTCAAATATGAATCAAAATTTAATTGTGTGATTAAAATACCTAATTAAACACTTTAATTAGTCATGGGCCTAATTATGGGCCTTGGAACAAAGCCCCTAAACATACCCAAACAGCCATGCGCATGGTTGGATGCACCAAACCATGCGCATCAATGGAGTTCACCTCCATGCCGCCACCTTGACCTTGCAAACAGCAATGAATTAATCATCTCATGATCAAATCACACAATTAAATAATATAATCAATAGTCTCAATGGCAAATATAGTGGCTCTGATTGTCACACCCTACCCCCTACCCCTCTGTAAGGCATAACATGATCCCGTAGTATACCTAATGAATTACCAACTTTGTCTGCTGATAACCCATTAAATACACTACAAGGGATTTTAAACCTGTTCTTACTTCTTTTTACAGTGGTGAGTACTATTTATAGGTGTTAAAATTTTTTTAACTGAAGTGAAACCAGATAACACATTTGAAGAATTAATAATTTCTGCAAAAATTTTGGCAGAGTGCCATCTGTATTTTGAATAAAACAGTTCTTCAAAAACTTGTAAAAAGCACTTCCAATTTTTTTGTTCAATCCCCAAACTCCAATATCCAATTAATACAGTAAGTTTCTCAACATTTGTCAACTTCAATCCATAATAATTTTTCATTGTTTTCAAAAGATGAGATAAAAGAAATATATCACAATATTTTACAAGCCAAAATAATTTACAAATTTAGTTTACAATTTTAAGGTACAATTTTAATGTACAATTTTAATTTACAACTGCTCAAAACCAAGAACACTATATACATACAGTGAACATACATTACAATACAAAATGCAAAATATGGTATACTCAATATACCCGATGATCTCTCAGTGTAGTACTAGCAGCCTAGTCTGCTGCCTTGTCAGTCTGTCTACCTGTCATAGCAATGAAAAGCTATCACTGAGCCAATGTCTCAGTGGTGCACAATATTAATAAAATGCAACTTTAAATCATAAATCATAAGTCATATAAATAGTGGATACTTAAAACCATAGTTAAATTCAAAGACAGTGAATGATAATAAGAATTTAAACTCCATTTCACAATATCACAATAAGTATCAATAAATCATACACACACAGCTTAATCATGTTGCCAAAGTTCAATTCATCCAAAAAGTTGATGGCTAGTGAGAAATTCAATTCATCCCAAAAGCCGATGGCGAGTGTGGAATAACATAGCTAGCTAGCAATAATATGAGTACTCATTCTATTCGTCCTCAATAGGCACACACCTCAACACTTCAGCCAGAGAGGGAATTCAATTCATCCCACTAGACAAGCTAGCGAGGAATTCAATCAATATACATGATAGCTGTGGTTTCAAACCATTTACAATGCTTTTCAATCAACAAGTATCCATCAAATATCATTCAAACAATTTTTCACAATATAAAACAATAATATTCAAATAGTCATAATTTATTTCAATTGAAAATTCAAAAGAAATAACTGTTGTGCACAAACCTCTGATAACTGTCTCTTAGCCATGACTCAGTGTTTCCTTCCCCTTCCCTGAGTCTTTGCTAACTGAAACACACAATTTGAAGTGTTTCAATACTCATTTAAACTGTCTCTAACAATAAGGTTCAATAATTAATTTATTGAATTCTATTATTTTCCTTAATCAACCTAAAATATTGACCCTCGATGCACTCTAGGTGAATTAGGTTTTAATATTACCAATATGTCACATTTGTAGCCTTTTAGTATTGGTACATGTTACCAAATTCATTTCCAATTATGTTGCATTTTATTGCAATTTGTCGGATCTCGGTATACTAATTTGACCTAGTCGGATGACCTAGTTCCCTCAGTTTTCGGGTTTCGGTCCAAACTACAAACTTGTAGGTCTATGTCTTATTGCACGCGGGGCAAAATTTCAGGTCATTCTGAGTTGTGTAGACTAAGTTATGGTAAATCTACAAATGCTGGACAGAATGTATCAAAATGGTTACTTTAGGTCATTTTTAGGTCACTTTTGATTCAGCCAGTTTTTGGACCTGAACTTGTGCAAGCTATTTGGCTTGGTTCTGGCCATTTCTGGGCTTTGGTGTCTTCATAATAATTGTAGATATATTTCTAAACTATTCATGGTAAAACTTTCAGGGCAATTGGACCTGTTTTGAGTGAGTTATGGCCAAAACACTAACTACTGCCCAAATGGTCAATTTTCAGGCTTTCAAAGCACTAATCCGGATTTGGTCATTTTTTAAGTCAAGTTCTAGGCAGAATTTTGGTAAGCTTCCTTCATGAAAGTTGGCACATTTTGTGCCTAGTTTCACCTCCAATTGCTCTGATATCAATTGGAGCCACACACTTAAGGTTCTAAGCCAAAACCTACACTGCCCTATTGCACATTGTTCATCCTTTACCAATTACACATCCTATGCTTACCAAGTCACTCTTCCATGCCAATTCTGGTTTGTACCATAACATAAACACATTTAGGAAAACATTTTTAGTCATTTTGGCAGCTTATAACCATTCTCAATATGCACATTATAACCCAGGATTTTCCAAGTCCAATTACAACAATTAAACACATGAATGCACCTCATTTACATGTCCAATTTCAAACCTTTATATACACATACAAGCTGCCATCCATAACAACATAATTCAAAAATATAATTCCATAAACCAAATCATGAAACAACACATTTTGATCTTCTTAATAAGGCTGCCACAAGTTTCCACATAACCATCAATTTCCACTTTCACTTTTCAAGCTTACAATTCAAACCTTACAATTCAAACCTTACACGTGGAATTCAACTTCAATACAATTAAACATTTAAATCATCATTCAAACCACTATTTACATACAAGAAAAAGTTGTTCATGGTGAGTCCTCATGGCTGCTGAAATGTACCCCTCCATTAATTTATCAAACATCAAAAATTCCTCCACAAAACAACTACCCACAACAACCATTCAAAGTTTAATGAAGTAAGATTTGAAAACACTCACTTACCACTTTTGAAGTTCTTCAAAACCTCACCAAAACTTAAATTTCTTGCTACCTATCAACTACCCAATTTGTATAGACAAACTTTAGTGAAGAAATCAAGTGGAAAAGGTGAATTGATCAAGGTTGCATGGAGGTCCTTCCATGGGCGACAATGGTGGTTTGTATGGGTTTTTGAATTCGGCAAGGTAAGGACTTGAGGAAGAAAGAGTGCTGCAGATTGTGAGTGGGACAAATTCTAGTTTTTTTATGCTTTAGATATCCCATAGTGGTCCACTAAGTGATTAAAGAATTTAAGTTAATGTTTAACTTTCATTTATTCCACATTAAACCCATAATTTCTCTTATTCATACAACACATAATATTTCATTTTTTTATGGCATTTTTAAACTTTATTACCATTTATTTTTAATGGAAATTTAGGTAAAAAGACAACTCGGGGTGTCAAATGACCAAAATGCCCCACTTGGAGTTATATTCCTGATTTTTCGATAACACCGAGTTTTGTCATTTTCTCTATTTCTCTTTTTTCTTTGTACTAATTAATTAATTTTTTTTATATTTCTAATGATATTTATTCTTCAATAAGTCTTTAATTATGTCTTAAAAATATTTTCTAGGGTTCCACGCGGTCTAGGGCTAGTCAACGGTCCACGCCGCAACTTCCCGGTGCTGTCACCTATCGCTAGGGTTCTCGGCTCGTTTAACTTGGTTACATTTCATTGCTATTATTTTTCCTTTGTTTTTTTTTTGTATTTTCTTTTCTTGTATTTCATTATTTTATGTCTCCTCATCCATATCTAAGTATAGTTCTAGGCATCCTAGCTGTCCGGACAACACTGGTCATTGGAATAGTAGAACGCACTACCGAACATAGGGGTGTTACACTGATACCAATTGTAGGAGTGAAAGCATGAAAAACACAAATTTATATCATTGAATTCAAAAATTTTTCACCTAGGGTCACATGCATCATGCAAGATTTATTTTTATCTATTTGATTTCAATGATAAATAACATATTAAAACTCTTTTGATATGTTTTTGGATCTACATTTGCCATTTAAGATTTTAGAACTAATCAGATTAATTTTAAGAACCCTATATTAGGTCAAGAACAAGTGCACTAACCTTTTGATGCACTGTAATGTGTTTGTCACCTTTGGGATGCATCTTTAGGACACCAGATGTTATCCCTCTAGCTTGTCCACACCAAGATCACCTACTATGAATTAGAAAATCAAGTTTTGCCTTTTAAGAGATTACAGATGTAAACAGGATACTAGAAACAATTTCTAGTATTTTTAATTCAAGAGATTGATGGCTAATCTCTTTGAATTGATAAGAGATGAAAAAGAAGAGAGGGGAGATGTTCTTTGGGTGGCGGCACCAAAGAAGAATAGCAGCCCACACGTTTTACTCTTTCATAACAACACTTATATAGTTAGGTCATCACTTAAAAACCCTTGCCACATGTCACCTTCTGACTGGCTCTAGGTTTTAATCGACCCAATCACATTGTGCCAAGTCTCAAACCAATATTTAATCTTTACTTTAATCATCTTACATGATTAAAAGACATTTGGCAAGCTTATGTGTAGTGCCATGTGTCACCATCTCATGGTGCCACATGCCACACTGTGAAATGATCAAAATACCCCTGTGTCTTAATTTTGAGTTCTCAACCCAAAATAATTATTTCCCTTCTTCTAATTAATTTATGTCAAATATAAATTAATTAATTAATCTCTATTAATTAATTTCTCATTAATTAAATTCATATTTAAACACTTTAAATATAAATTTAACTTATATTATACATCCAATAACCTAGATTTGGTTTCAAGCCATGCTATGGACTTTGCAATCTAATTGTAAACCAAACCCATTTAATTAATCAATTAAACTCTTTAATTAATTATTAAATCATATTTAATTTGGTGATTAGTTGTGTATGTGTATGACTTACTAGGCTCATCATTAATTGGCAATGAGACATGATATCAACTCTTTATATCATCAGAAATCTTTCTTACCATAAATGATTTCTCTAAATCATTTTATGCATCTCATAGACCATAGTTAACACCTAGCATAGCATGCCATGGCCACCCAATCAGTAATAAGATTTACCTTAAATGAACCTATAATCATATGTTACCATGCACTAGAATCTCTCTGTTATAAAATTCCAACTCGAGCTGGAGTCATGGTTTATGTCAAACCCCATTTGCTTTGAATATTATGTTCTCTTTTAATTCCAGTTCTTGATTAAAAAGATTTTCTCATCAGAAACTCTTTTCTGAATAAATCTATCTGTCCTGGCTAGGAACTTGAAACATCAAGAACAATTAAATGAATGTAGTATTTTATCCCTATGTACTTAGAGGAAAAGATTCCATCTTGATCAATACTTGCCTCCATATATAGCTAGTAGGAGCCAACACATGCCCATATACCTATACACAGTACAAGTATGAAAGCAGTATCAAACTCAAACCACCTATATACAAGATAACTGTGCTATCTCAGGTTTAAAGATTATATGCACTGATATGATTTATGACAATACATTTACAAGAGTAAACTCTATGTGCTTGTTATAAATGTCACTGGTTCGACCTACTTATCATGTATAAGTGCCTATCATGTTTGTTATATGGCATGAGACTCACCATTCCTTCTTATTTATATCTCATATAAATAACTTGGGAACAAACATGAATATAATCTTTCTGGATAAGTCATGTCCTTATTGTGAAGTATCCTTGATTGTGAACCTATTTATGATACTTTGTACTAAAAATACTGTCACTCATATTCTTAACAACTTAAGAATAGAATTTCTAATAAAATATCAATGGACCTTTTCTATTACACATAAATATATTATGTAAATGAAAAAGTGAAAATTACTTTTATTAATAAAACATGTACAAGATACATACTAAATGATATGCTTTAGGACATACTACTAACAGATTTACAACATTTTGGTTCCCAAAAGTGTTGGCATTAGTTGCCAATCCATATTTTTAACCAATGAAAAATAAATCAAAAATTTCAGTTTTGGGTGCTAGAGTTCACTGTTCCCTTAGGCCATTCTACAGTGAGAATTTGGCCGAGTGTTCTTAATCAAAGTTGTTCTTTATTGTGCTTAATTACATTCAACTTTTTGAATCACCCCATTTGGAGTTTTCTAGCTCAAGATATGCCACTTTGAGCAAGAATTTGGTGGATTGGTATCTACCGAAGAAATGCAGGCGAATACCATTCTGCCAGATTTTGTAGTTCAATTTTGGCCGATAATTTCATTTGGTTAAGTCCAGAATTAGAGTTTGTATTAAACATAAAAGTTGTTCTAAATTGCCTCAGCTTTCCATTAATATAAATTTTAGGTCAATTGGACCTTCCTACGCTGAGTTATGACCAACTGAATAAACACTGTTCATTTAGTCATTTTGCCCAGGCAGATTATAAGTTACCCGGATTTGGTCAAATTTTAGGGCATCCTAAGTTTGTTTTCTGGATAGGGTTCCTTCATCAAAGTTATGCCATTATGTGTCTAATTTCATGTCCAATTGGTCTTGCACCAATTAAACCTACACAACTCAAGTTATAACTGCCCAAACATGCTAGACTCACATTCAGACCTACAGGGCACTCAAGGCAGCACTCCCAACCTCAAATGCCAAGCTATCATTTTCACACCCTACTCCTCCATAAGATGTAATATGATCTCATAGTAAACCTAATTAAATTACCATACTTCGCCTAGCGATAACCCATAAAATATACTACAAGGGATTTTAAATCAATTTTCGTGAAATTTAAATCATCGATTAAAATCTGGTGTTATAAAAATTTTTCAAAATTTCGGCAGAGTGCCAGCTGTATTTTGAGAAAACAATTCTTCAAACCTGAAAAGGAAAGCACTCCCAATATGATTACTCAAATACAAATCCAATAAACTTCATTTCATCTCACAATTCAATCTCAATAATCAAATTAATTCATTTTCAAACCAACCTCATCATAAAAGAAATATTTCATTGATTACAAGACTCAAAAATTAATATTACAAAACTATACAGGTAAATGAAATCTTAAATTTACATTACAATGATTTGCACTTAATTACATATCAAAATATTTTACAAGAGTTTTTATACAACTGCTCAAATAATTTACATACATATTATTATATGCATACATCAAACCTATGTACATGGGTATATCTATGATATACCTGGAGCTGATCTGAATGTGCCTTCAAGGAGCAGCTATAGAAATTTTCACCCAGTTGCTCTATCCTTACTTTCACCTACGACAGCATACAAAGCCATCGCTGAGTGGTGAACTCAGTGGTGCACAACTATAACTTAAAACATAGTACAATATACCTTAGCAAAATTACAGCAAATAATTTAGAAATTTGGATACTCATCAAATTCCAAAAATCAAAATATTCTTTGCCAATAATATAAATCATTTGTATGAAATGACTTTGATCACGAAATTCAATTTATCAAATCACAACTAAACATTTAAGGTAATTCCAACAATTTATGGAATTAAAGATTGATTCCAATAAAATCAATTATGCATAAATTCCAATTGAAATCGAAATTCTTTACTATTCAAAAATTCATTCTTTATCTCACTAACTATGTAAGACTAACCCAAAAAGGGCCATCTTCGGAGTGATTCTAACTCTCTTTGGTCGGGGAGGTTGAATCGGATTCTAACTCCCTATGGTCGGGGAGGTCGAATCATTGTGCACAGTACACACCACAATAATGAAACTTCCGAATGGGCCATAACAAAAAAAAACTTAGATCTAACCTCTAATAAGAGGAAAATCTAAGCCTGTGCACGTACCATGGTAATCAAAACAAAGCTAGCTCCATTGTCTCCTCAACAAATGAGAGAGACGGGTAATAACCTAGTCAAGCATCTGTAGTGAGATATAAAACAATATCATCAATCTCTTTGTCCTTTTTGTGAGCATAAATCATAATACAATTCAATTCAAAGTCAATTCCAATATCCAATACTTTTTATGCTCATCACAATTTAAAACAAAAATTTGTATTTTTCCATGCAAATTGGCCATCACAATTCAAAACATATTCTATCAAAATTTTCCAAAACATAATTTATTCAATCCACAATAATGCTTAATACTTGTTGAAATACCATTTCACAAAACTAAACTCATGCATACGATACCAATTTCAATAATCAGTGAAATAAATTTAATACTTGATAAACATAATACATAGGGAAAATAACGTCATTTAATAATATGAAATTTTCATAACAAAATCAATTAAAAACTAGTTGTGCACAAACCTCTGATTAGTCGCCTCTTGGCCTTGACTCAGTGGGTCTTTTCCCTTCCCAGTGTCTTTTCTAACTGAAACACACAATTTAAAGTGTTTCAGTACTCATTTAAATTGTTTCTAATAATAAGGTTCAATAATTAAATTTTATTAATACTATTCCTTTCATTAGTCAACCTATAATGTTGACCTTTAATACACATAAAGTGAATTAGTTTTAATGTCACTAATATGTTCCATTTTTCATTCCTCATATGTTGATATATGTTGTCAATTTCATTTCAAAGCTTATTGCATTTTATTACAATTATTCAGATTTCATGGCCAATTAACCATAACTAGGTCAAATCTAAATTTTAGTTTTCTTTTTAGGCATTTTCGGTTTTGACTTTACTAATTTATTTGGACTGTTTGTAATCACATTAAGGCCTAGCATTCTTCATAAGTGTTGTAATCACAATACTAATTTTGCTTACCATTTTTCAAGTCTTGTAGAATTCTTTATAGACAAATTGTTAACTTAAACTCAAAGGTCCAATATTGGCATGGTCCTCAATTAGGTTAATGGCTTTGACCTTAAATTCTGACCATATAAATTTATAATTTGAGGAAGTCTAAAACAAAGTTTTAGGCCTCTTTCTTAGCTTTTCAAATTGATATGGCTCGTTTAAATTGGACACTTCTTGTGGGAGATATGCTTATTTGATTTTTCTGGATTTTATGGTTAAATGTGCCAATTCCAGATTTAGTGTGCCAAATTAATCAACTTAATTGACCTAGTTCCCTTGATTTTTGGGTTTTAGTCAAATTACCATTATTGTAGATCTATGTTTTATTGAAATTTTGGGACTGATTTCATGTCATTTGGAGTTCTATGGACCAAGTTATGGTCATTTTACTATTGCTGGTCAAGTTGCACTTATATTGCAAAGTTTAGGTCATTTTTAGGTCAAAGTCAATTCGGCTAGTTTTTGTAACCCAATTTTGGCGATCATTTTGACTTGGTAATTGGCATTTCTGGGCTTGGTTGTCTTCACCAAAGTTGTAGCCCTATGTCTAAGCTTTCCAATGGTATAAATTTCAGGCCATTTGGATCTGTTTTGAGTGATTATGGCCATAATACTGACTACTGTTCATATGATCAAAATCTGGGTTCATATGTTAGGCAATTCTGGATTTGGTTATTTTTTTAAGTCACTTCTAGGCAGAATTTGGGCAACACTTCTACATGAAAGTTGGCCTATTTTATGTCTAGTTTCACCTCTAATTGGCCTCATACCAATTGGAGTCACAACTTTATACTTATAACCTAATTTATACATTGCCAACAATCAAAACCTGCACAAGAGAATTTACACTCCCAATTTGGCAATCCTTCTCCTCCCAATACTTCAATATTCATTCTTGGCACTTCTATATTTATTCAACACAATTCCAACAAAGTAAATTGGGCAGAATACTCAATAATATAGGCTCCCATGGCTGCCTAAAAATGGACAGTCCAATAACTCAATAATTCCATCAATTTTCATCACCAATCAACTCATCTCAAGCTAAACATAAACTTTACTTAAGAAAGGAAGTGAATTGGACACTTACCTCTTTTTGGAGCTTGTCAAACTTTCTCAAGTCTCTCCCTTTTTGCTCCCAAAATACTGCCCAAGGTGTATAAACAACTTTTAATGAAGGAACCTTGAAGATTTCATGGCTTGATCTTGGTGGATGAGAGCATGAAGCTTTGGCCATCCATGGAGTTTCCCTTTCGAATTGAATTCGGCTTGAAGATGAAATGAAGAAGAAGAAGTGGCTTAAGTGGGATATGCTTTCCACTTAATGAATATACAAATCCATAGTGTGCCACTAAGGTGGATTAAATGTTTAATAATCCAAATTTTCCCTTAATTGTTATTATGCCCCAAATTCCTCACTATTTACATTTTATGTCAAATTTTCTATTTTCATGATATTTTCAAAATCTAATACTACTAATTTTTCATGAACATTTAGGTCAAAAGTCAACTCTAGGTATTAATTGACCAAAATGCCTCTCTTCGGGTTGTATTTTGGATTTTTCGGTACTACTGATTAATTCCTTGACCCGCCGATTTCTTTAATTTTCATTTTTCTTTGTACTAATTAATTAAATTTCCTTTGACATTTTGTAAGTCAATTATACCTCAATAAATGTTTATTTAAGTCTTAAAAATATTTCCCAGAGTTCCCCATGGTCCAGGGCTAGTTAACGGTCTTCGCCGTAACTTTCCAGTGCGGTCACTTATCACTACGGTGTCGGCTTGTTTAACTTACTTTCATTTTATCTCTTTTATTTTTTCCTTAATTTTTCTTGTATTTTCTTTTTATTTATTTCATCATTTTATGCTTGTTTATTATCACTGAAGTGTAGTTCCATGTGACACCCCTTACTCGTCTACAGTGTAGTCGAGTAAGTTATGCCACTCAGTGTGTCGGAACACCAATTCATTTTTCAATTTCAATTAATCCCTTTTTATTCATTTATCTATAATTTTTGATAAATCTAAAATTTTTCGCAAATTTTATAGAAAATCCGGCAGAGTGCCGGCTATAAATTGGAAAACAGTTCTTCTGAACCTGTTTAAAAACACTTCCAATATAATTATAATCTCAATCTCAGTCAACCACTAACATTTTCAAAAATTTCTCAAATCAATTCAGTATCTCAAAATTCATATTCATCTCATATCACACCCAATTCAATGAGAAATACTCATATTTATTTCTGAACACAGCTCATAGGTAATTACAGCAAAAATATGATTACATGAGTTTATAATATACATGACAAAAGTTTACAAATACAAAAGACTTAGGTAGCCCAATGTCTTACCAATGCACTGCAATTTGTGAGGTGACTTTGAACTTTGAGTGCAGATTTGAAAACTCACCCTGTATGAGGTCTGCTGGACTCCCCAGCTATGTCTCCAGTACCTACGCCTGGCAAAAGCGACGCGCTAAGCAATTCTGCTTAGTGGTGACAATACAAAATAAAATAAAATAAAACAATAACATGTATGCAGAATGTATGTTTACATTTTTAGGTAGACTTAATTTCAAATATTTATTGCAATATTATTCGATTAAAGTTTGGTAAGATTTATTAATATTGCCCGAGTAACCTATACTAGTTGACTAGACTGGATAAACGGGTAAACTGGTACTGGGTGCTAAGTACCTCGGACCATCACACCATTGGTCACATTGTGTCTGCCGGTGTGCAACAGAACAGCTAATAAGCTGTAATAATTATCGGGCATTAAACCCAAGTATAACAACTCAATATCATAGCCAAAGGCTATTATGTCATAGAATGGTATAGAAAGCCATGAAATACAGAATGGCATGAAGCCATATGCAGTACTACTAACAGAACCCTAGTGGCATGCCAACCTATCCAAACCAATCACATTAGGCCTACTAGGGCATTTAACACTTTTCATGTATGTAATTCTTTGAAATTGAATTTTTATGATTACTATTCATTTTATTGGTCAACCAAAATGTTCACTTTTGCATTGGATATAGGTAAATTAGTTTAAATATCATCAACATACCACATTTTGCATTTTAAATTTGTTGGTATTGGTTGCTAATACCATCTCTAAGCTTAATGTGAATTGGACAGAATTTTTAGTTTTCAAGCTTTGGGTTTACTGTTCCATTAGTTACTGTTGTAGTGGGAATTTGGAAAAATGATAAACATGAAAGTTGTTCCTTATTTTGTCTAGTTGAATTTATTTGTTTGAATCACTCCATTAGGAGTTTTGTAGCTCAACTTATGGTCCAAAAACCACAACTGGCTGGATTGAAATTTTTCTGGACTGACCATATCTACAGTGTAGTGAACAGTGACTTCAACTCACTTGTTGGATAGGTTCTGGTCATAATTTGGGTTAGGTTTCTTCATGAAAGTTGTTGGTCTATATCTCAGCTTTTTTTGGGAAAAATTTCAGGTCAATTGGACCATTCTACACTGAGTTATGGCCAAATGACTAAATACTGTTCATTTAGTCATTCTGCAGAAACAGATTGCAGGTCACCCGGATTGGGGCAAGCTTTTGGTCCACTTGGTTTGGTCTTATGGGCATGGTTTCTTCACCAAAGTTGTGCCATTATGTGTCTAGTTTCATGTCCAATTGGCCAAACACCAATTGAACCTCTACAATTCAAGTTATGGCTGCCCAAATCTACTGGGCTCATGTCCAATTCTGCAGGTCACCTAGGGCAGCCACACTAAACCAAAATCCCATCACCAAACACACTACATTTCTTGTTTACCAATAACCAAATGGTCACTAATTGACCATTAAAACTCACTTTCACCATTACATGTTCAAAGTCTTCATTTTATACTCAAACCCTAACCCTATCATCTCCAATCTTGCATTTAACTAGCCTTTCATCATTTTACTTGAGAGACTATTGTTAAGGCAGCCCTATTACCAATTTAGCTCCATGAAAATCATCAAAACCTTACCACATGCATGGCTGCCAAAATTATAGGATGGGCATACACATGATATTTATTAAATTTCTTTGCACTTTTACACTCAATCATGCTCCTTCAACATGAATTTAAAGAGAAAATCTAATTTAAGTCACTAACCTCACTTGTGGCCTAACTTGGACTTGCCCAACATCAAAATTTCCTCAAATTTCTGCTGCCTTATGCTTCCTCAAGGTTTAGGGATAATTTTTTGTGAAGGAAGTTTAGGGTTTTGGGGTGGAGAGCTTAGGGAAAATCAAGCTTAAACGAGAGCTTTCATGGAGTTTTTTTTTTTTCTCCTCTCTCTCTCAACGTTTCTACAGCCCAAAGATTGAAGATGTCTGTCCACTTTTTCAATTTTTATCTCCTTTTATTCATGTTTAAGTAGTTTATAATGATGTGTCAAAATTTGGTTGGGTGAAAATATTTTAATTGCATCATGCTTATGTCATAAATATGACTTTTATTTCATTTTATTTTCTTTTCTTTTCTACTCATTTTCAATTAAATTTTTAGCAATATTTATTCATATTTTAGATCATAATAATTATTTACTTAACTGGACAAGTTGGCCAAAAATCATCTCTGAAGACAAAATGACCAAAATGCCCTCCATTTGGCTTAACGGCCAAAATTGTCTGTACCGATTGAAAAAATTTTCTAAATATTTTCTTGGCATTCTAATGCCATAGGAACCTCAATGACCCTTCTCTGAAGTCCCAAAAATTATTTTATGAATTTTTCCCCGGGTCTAGGGCTCCTAGTTGCGAGAACCGCAACTTCCCACTAGGTTACCCATCGCTAGGGCACCGACTCATTTAACTTGGTTGTATTTTATTTCTAAAATTTTTTCTAAATTTTTCTTATTAATATTTGAGTTAATTATAGTTCTTCACTTTAGTTTAAATATTTTTCCGGACGTTCTAGCTATCCAGACCGACACTGGTCACCGGAACAGTAGAATGTACGGAGTTGCTACAGGGAGGGTGTTACATTCCAGACATCCTGACTTGTCCGGATCGACATTAGGTGACCAGAGTAATTGAATGTACGGACTACATAAAGTGAGGGCGTTACAATTCTTCCCCTCTAAATGAAAATTTCGTCCTCGAAATTCATTGGATTTAAACAACTGAGCTTATCGTTATCTCATAATTCTATTTATTTTCCCATCATTGTTTTCTTTTACCTTTATTATTTCTACTCATGAAAGTCTATTATTCATTAGTTCTCTGATTTCTCATACTGGAATCCTTACTTGCCTTCAGTCTCTTTTACTAATTCCAACTTTGTTAAATTACCCTTTGTCTAGGTATTCTACATTTATCTCATACAAGACCTTATACCTTGGTATCTTCATGCTTATTTGATAAATATCACTATACACAAACTCCATCAATGGAAGGTATCTATTCCTGCTTCTAGAGGGAATAGCACTACAACTTCTAAATATATTTTCAAATACCTAAATCATTCTTTTCTGACAAAAATATCAAAATAATCATAAGACTCTTATCAATGTCTAGATATCTTTACCCAACTCAGTTCAACGTACTGGTGTTCTGCACTTTTTCCCTTACAGTGTTTTATAGGGTGCCGTTTGTATGCTAGTGTAACACCCCTATATTCGGTAGTGCGTTCTACTATTTCGATGACCAGTGTTTATTCGGACAGTTAGAATGCTTGGAACTACACTTAAATGTTAATGAGGAGACATGAAATAATAAAATTCAATAGAGGAAAATACAAGAAAAACAAAGGAAAAATAAGAGCAATGAAATGTAACTAAGTTAAACGAACCAAAAACCGTAGTGATGGGTGACCGCACCGGGAAGTTGTGGCGACGACCGTTAACTAGCCCTGGAACGCGGGGAACCCTGGGAAATATTTTTAAGACTTAAATAAACATCTATTAAAGTATAAATGACATTAGAAATGTCAAATAAAAATTAGTTAATTAGTACAAAGAAAAACGAGAAATCGAGAAATCGACAAAAATTGGCGTTACCGAAAAATCAAGAATACAACCTAAATAGGGGCATTTTGGTCAATTGACACCCCGAGTTGCCTTTTGACCTAAATTTTCATAAAAAATAAGTGACATTAAAGTTGAAAAACTTCATGAAAAATGAAATTGTAAATGAAATATATAAATAAGGAAAATTAGGGGGTAAGAATTTGAATAATTGAAAGTTGAATTAAATTAATGTCATTCCTACATTAGTGGACCACTAAGCAATTTGTAAATCAATTAAAAATTTTTTACTAACTTCTGCAAAACCATCTTTTTCCCCAAACTCTCTCTTGGCCGAAACCAAGTTCTTCCCAAAACGTCCATGGCTGCCTCACAACCAAACTCCATGCATTCATGATCAAACCATGGAATCCTCTAGTCTTCTTCACTAAAGTTGTTCTATACAACTTGGGCAACATTTTGGGAGCAAGAAAGGAAAGTTTTGGTGGAGTTTTGAGGAAGTCCATAAGAGGTAAGTATTCATTTTCTCATCCTTTCTTTGTTAAAGTTTGTGTGGGTGTTGTGGTGAGTTGATTTATGGAGAAACTTTGAAGTTTTAATGAGTTATTAGAAGGTACTGTTTTTGGCAGCCATGGAATATCAAGGTTAAGGAATTATTTCTTCATGTAAATGGTATTTTGAGGTATTGAATTAAGTGTTTAAATGTATAGGAATGATTTACCATGTATAGAGTTTGAATTGTAAGTTTGAAAAGTTAAAATGGAAGCTTGATGTATATGTGTTACTTGGGCAGCCTCATGGTGAAGATTGAAAGTGTTTAAATTCATGAAAAGTTTTTGAATTATGGTACTAAAAGTGGCAGCATATGTATAAGATATAGTAGTAAAAATGTATGTAATTTGGTAGTGGAAATTGTATGTACTAATTAGGAGTGTTTATGTGTATATATTATTGGGTTTGGACTTTGTGAATTAGGATTGCATTTGGTGTATTGTGAGTTGTTATATTCTGCCCAAGTTGACCTAAATGTGATGTGTTGAGTGATTATGGTTAGTACCAATTCAGAATTTGGTAGAGAAGTGAACTTATAACAAGGTTAATGTGTATTTGGATTAGTGTTTGAGAGACATGTAAAGGGTAGTATGCAAATGAGCCTATAACCCTAAGTGTGTGACTCCAATTGGTATGAGGCCAATTGGAGGTGAAACTAGGCACAAAATGTGCCAACTTTCATGAAGAAAGCCTACCTAAATTCTATCTAGAAAGTTACATGAGAATTGACCAAATTCGGATTAGTGACTTTGCAAACCTGAAAATTGACCATTTGAGCAGCAGCCAGTATTTTGGCCATAACTCACTCAAAATAGGTCCAAATGACCTGAAATTTATATGGTTAGAAAGCTTAGACATAGGGATACATCTTTTGTACAGATCACAAAACCCAGAAATGACCATAAGCAAGTCAAAATGCTTGCACAATTTCGGGTATAAAAACTGCCAGAATCGGAAATGACCTAAAAATGACCTAAGTTTGCCATTTTAGTGCAATCTATCATGCATTGGTAAAATGACCATAACTTGGTCTAGTAAACTCCAAATGATCTAAAATTTGTGGCAAAAGTTCACTAAGACATAGACCTACAAGCTTGTAATTCGGACCAGAACCCGAAAACTGAGGGAACTAGGTCATCCGGCTAAGTCAAAACAGCATACCAAAATCTGATAAATTGCAATAAAATGCAATACAATTGAAAATGAAATTGGTAACATGTACCAACACTAAAGGACTATAAAATGTGACATATTAGTAACATTAAAATTTATTCCCCTAGAGTGCATCAAAGTCAACATTATAGGTTGACTAATGAAAGCAATAGTATTAAATAAATTTAATTATTGAACCTTATTGTTAGAGACAATTTAACTGAGTACTGAAACACTTTAAATTATGTGTTTCAGTTAGCAAAGGATCAGGGAAGAGAAAAGAAACACTGAGTCAAAGCCAAGAGGCTACTCATCAGAGGTTTGTGCACAATAGTTATTTCTTTTGAATTTTCAATTGAAATAAATTATGACAATTTGTATGTTATTGCTTAAATTATGGAAAAAATTATTTGAATGGAATTTGATGGATCTTGTTGCTTGAAAAATATTGTAAATGGTTTGAAACCACAGCTATCATGTATATTTGATTGAATTCCTCGCTAGCTTGTCTAGTGGGACAAATTGGCTTTGAATTTCCTCTCTGGCTGAAGTGTTGAGGTGTGCGCCAGTTGAGGACGAATAGGATGAGTACTCATATAATTGCTAGCTAGCTATGTTATTCATCATTAGCCATTAGCTTTTAGGATGAATTAGACTTTGGAATCATGATTAAGCTGTGTGTGTGATTTATTGATATTCATTGAGACATTATGAAATTGAGTTTAATTCTTTATAACATTCCCTGTCTTTTGAATTTAACTATGATTTTAAGTATCCACAGTTTATATGATTTATGATTTATGGTTTTAAATTGCATTTTCTTAATGTTGTGCACCATTGAGACATTGGCTCAACGATAGCTTTTTCATTACTGTCGCAGGTAGACAGACAGACAGAGCAGTAGAGTAGGCTGCTTGTGCTACATTTTGGGATTCTACCGGGTATATTGAGTATACCATCTTTTTTGTAATTTTTATTGTAATGTATGTACACTGTATGTATATATTGTACTTGGTCTTGAGCAGTTGTAAACTAAAGTTGTAATATATTTCTCTTATATCAGCTTTTGAACTACTCAGTCATTTTATAGTCTATCTTTGGAAATACTAGAAATTGATGTTGAATTGAGTTTGATAAATTTTGAGAAATTGATTTGTGTTGAACCATATTGTAGTTTGGGATTGAACAAATATATTGGAAGTGCTTTTTACAGGTTTTTTAAGAACTGTTTTATTCAAAATATAGATGGCACTCTACCAAAATTTTTACAGAAATTACTGATACTTCACATGTGTTATTTGGTTTCACTTCAGTAAAAAAAAAAAAAAAAAATTAACACTTGTCAAAAGTGCTCACTACTGTAAAAAGAAGTAAGAAAATGTTTAAAATCCCTTGTAGTATATTTAATGGGTTATTAGTAGACAATGTTTAGTAATTCATTAGGTATACTACGGGATCATGTTATGCCTTACGAAGGGGTAAGGTGTGACAGCTAGCTTGACACTTATTATTATATACGAATTCTATTAATAGGAGGTATCTGTCCCATCTCCCCTCGGATTCAATGACACAAGTTCTCAGTATATTCTTGAGTGCTTATCACATATTACAGGTTATTATTATCATTTCATTCCATTGTTTACAGGAGCTCAATGAGTTTCAAAATTTACCTGAATTACTTATTTTGACTGTCCATCCATCTGAGGATGATAAGTCGTACTGATATCTCTAAGCTTATAGCAATTACTGTGGTACAGGTAGTTCACATTAATGTAACCGAGTTACTGACTCCAGCTACCTTACAAGTGTAGTCTTTCGATAGGCTAGTTCTGAAGTTTTAAATTTCTGACTAAAATTTTCACATTTATTTCCTGTAATAGTACTCTATTCGAGTGTAACTGTATCAATTTATAGATTACTTACAAATATTCTTATTTTATTGCACCACGAGGAAGCACGTAGCTCTATACAATAATCCACTGTCAGTACTGTAATCTGCAGCTTATAATACAAACATCGAGAACATTACATAGTCACTACATTATAACCTCATGGACTAGGTTTTTTAACATCTTATCTTTCTCGTATCCACTAATATCCTAAACCTATTCTGATTATAATATCCATTGACAATTATTAACAGTAACATCTTTGCCCTCATCTAGAGCAATTCTATTATTATAACTTACTTTTAGGTAACTGATAATTTTTTTTTTTAAATTTATATCAATCATACTTGTTATCGTAGTTTTGATCCTAAAAGACTAGTCACTAATACATCAAAATTTATTCCCATGTAAAGGAATAGCAACAAAACATATAATTCTAACATTAACATATAAATAAGTAGTGCTGGGATCAAATAATAACTCATTGTTTCTTTCGAAAATTAAGAACTTACCAGCAGCTACATCCAAAGTTTCTGTTCTTTCTCCTTAGCACATAGTGGACACTCTGAGTGATGCGCTGCTATGTTCGGGTTGATTTGCTATGCTATGATTACGAGGAGTACCAACTCTATTTCTATCTCGACTCTAACTGACTGCCTGTGAACTCTGAAAAGCAGATCAAGGTGCTCTAGTACAATCTCTAGCGAGATGTCCATGTTCACCACAATTATAGTAGGCTCTAATGGCTTTACGATAAATACCCCCATGTAGTTTGCCACAAGAGTTGCAGATGCGAGGAGGATATGAACTTCTAGTTGTTCGATGACTGGACCTTGGTGGCCTCTGCTCTGATGATCTACCTCTATCAGATCCATAACCACTAAGCTCTCCAGTGTTCTTCCTTTTTCCCAATTTACTATTTGAGCTCTGATCACTAGGTCTTTCATTCTTCTCTATTTCATGCTATCCTTGTGGGGGTTGGGTCTGTGCTTGAGCTTGAGCTGACAGTGTATCAGCCATTTGTTGAAAGAAAGTGACTATTTGCTGGGTCATTTGTGCGGTAATTTGTATCGGTGAAACTGGTACAGTCGGGCCTTCGACACTCTGCGGAGCTGGGGCCTCACCTTGTATTTCCACCGTCACAGATTGTTCTATTGTCTCATTTTTCTCTTTCATATCTTTTCACATGATTTTCTATTTCCTGTACAACCAACACAAGGAGTTTTCTCTCCATTAGTTCATATTTATGATGCAAATGTACTCTATGTATCAAACATTTAAGCAGTTGTATTTACCGACAAAATTAATTCAATTTCACAATTCAAAAATTACTTTAAAACCATTGCTCTGATACTACTAAACATGTCACACCCTACTCCTCCGTAAGAGATAACATGATCCCGTAAAACACCTAATGAATTACCGTACTTTGCCTACCGGTAACCCATTATGTAACACCCTCCCTGTAGCAACTCCGTACATTCTACTATTCTGGTGACCGGTGTTGGTCCGGATAGCTAGAACATCTAGAAAAATATTTAAACTAAAGTGAGGAACCATAATTTACTCAAATATTAATAAGAAAAATTTAGGAAAAATTTTAGAAATAAAATATAACCAAGTTAAATGAGCCGGTGCCCTAGTGATGGGTAACCCAGTGGGAAGTTGCGGTTCTCACAACTAGGAGCCCTAGACCAGGGAGAAAATTCATAAAATAATTTTTGGGACTCCAGAGAAGAGTCATTGAGGGTTCTATGCCATTAGAATGCCAAGAAAATGCTTAGAAAAATTTTTCAATCGGTACAGACAATTTTAGTCTATTAAGCCAAATGGAGGGCATTTAGGTCATTTTGCCTTCAGAGGTAATTTTTAGCCGACTTGTCCAATTAAGTAAATAATTATCATGACACAAAATGTAAATAAATATTGCAAAAAATTAAATTAAAAATGAGTAGAGAAGGAAAGAAAAGAAAATAAAATTTAAGTGGAATTATTACCTAAGCAATGATGTCATAATGCATGAATAAAAAATTACAACAAATAAAATCCAAAAAAATGGGAAATTGCCAAGCTAATTAAAAGGATAAAGCCTTATTAAATTGAAAAAAAAAATACAACATTTCATATTTGTCTTCCCCAAACCAGCCAGTTGCCATTCCCATTTCTCCATTGAAGAAGTTTCCTCACCTCTTCCAAACCTTGAGTCTACTCCCCTAAACCTTAAGTCAACTTCAACAAAACTTGTCTATACAGCAAGGTGTTTGGCTGCCAAGAAAATCCAAGAAACTGAAATTTGTGAAGGGAAAAATTCTGCTCCAACAAGGTTAGTATCCAACTCTTACTCCTTTTGGTTTAGTTCATGTTTAAGGGCATGAAATGTGTAGGAAATGTAAGAAAATAAAATAAACACGTGTGTGTGCACTCTAAAAATTTTTGCAGCTAGGGTTGGTAAGGGTTTGGTGATTTTGCTTAATAGCAAAATGATTATGAGCAGCCTTTGGAAGTGGATGAGTGATTGAACATAGTTAAGTAAGTGAAATGTAAGAATTGTGCATGCATGAACATGAAAAATTGGACAGTTGAACAACTTTAGGGTTTGCTCATGCAATGGTATGTTAACTTTGTAATGGCCAATTAGTGACCATTTGAATGTGTGTGAGAAGGAATTGAAGTGAGTAAGGAGGTTGGAGTTGAAATTAGGTGTGCTGCCCTTGGTGACCTGCAGGACTGGGTGTGAGTCCATCAGGTTTGGGCAACTATAAATAGAATTGTAGAGGTCCAATTGGTGCAAGGCCAATTGTACATGAAACTAGACATATAATGGCACCACTTTGGTGAAGAAACCCTGCCCAGAAAACCAAACCAAGTTGACCTAAAAATTGTCCTAATCCGAGTGACATGCATTATGCCTGAGCAAAATGACCAAATGAATAGTGTCTATTCATTTCATCATAACTCAGTGTAGAAAGGTCCAATTGGTGTGAAATTTTACAAGCAGAAAGATGAGACATATACCTACAACTTTCATGAAGAAATAAAATCCAAATTTTGACCATAACATGTTTAAAAACTGACCTGCAATCAGTGTACAAAACCTATAGAATTGGTTTTGCCTAGAAAATCTAGAAAATTTACAATCCGCCTAGTTATGGTTTTTAGGCCATAACTCGAGCTACAAAACTCCAAATGGAGTGATTCAAAAAAAGAAATGTAACTAGACACAATAAGGAACAATTTTCATGCAGACAACTTTGCCAAATTCTTACTGTACAAATGACCAATGGAATAGTAAATATAATGTTTGAAATCTGAAAAGTGTGAATAACTAACACTAAGCTTAAAAATGGTATTGGCAACCAATACCAACAACTTTAGAATGCAAAATGTAGTATGTTAGGAGTATTAGAACTAATGTACCTATTTTCTATGCAAAAGTCAACATTTTAGTTGATTAATGAAATGAATAGTAACACCAAACTTAAATTTCAAGAATTGTAAAAATTTAAAAGTGTAATATGCCTTAGTACACCTAGCAAGATTAGTTTGGATAGGTTGACATGCCAATAGGGTTCAATTAGCAGTATTGCACATGGCATTATGCCATTTTGTGATTTCATGGTTTTTAGCCATTCTGACATTGTGTTGATACTTGGCCTTGTGCCTAATGTTATTACAGCTTATTAGCTGTTTTATTGCACATCGGGAGATACATATGTGACCGATGGAGTGACGGCCCGAGGTACTTATAGCGATGCGGTTTACCGTTTATCGATCCGATCATCCAGTATAGGTTACTTGGGCAACCAAAAATGAAAGTTGATAAATTTAATGAAATAATAAATATAACAAGTACAAAATAAATAAGATTATCAATAATGATCGAAAATTTGTCTACATAAGACATCAATATATTCACTGCATATTTATTTTTTGTTATTTCTTTTTATTATATTATTAGCACCACTAAGCATTATTGCTTAGCACGTTGCATTTTTGCCACGTATAGGTTCTGGAGAGACCGATAGAGAGCCCAGTGGACCACAGACTGGGTGAGACCATCTGCAGCTCTGCATAGTGTCCGTGTCACCTCACCATCTTTAGGGCATTGGTAGGACGCTAGGTTTCATTTTGGTATTATGTAATCAAACCTTTATTTTCTCATGTATAATTAAGACTTATGTAATGTATTTTGATATTAATGTAAATAGTGAAATTTGTGTTTATAAATGGAAAATTGAGTATTTTTTTTATGATTTGTATATGAATATCATGAGGAATGAATGAATGAGAAATGGAATTGTTGTTGAAAAATATTGAGACTTTGTTGATGAAATGAAGTTTGGGAATAATTGAAAATATATTGGAAGTGTTTTTCACAGGTTCCGAAGAACTGTTTTCTCCATTTTTAGCCAGTACTCTGCCGGATTTTCTATAAAATTTGCGAAACCTCAAATAAATTTATGTTTCAATAAATGACTTAAATGAATGATATTTCACAAATTGTACTTCATAACTATGAAAAAGATCAATAAGAAAAAATAAAAATAATTGAAATAAAATAGGATGTTCCGGTACGCGGTATGGCATATCTTACTCGGCTATACTATAGACGGGAAAGGGGTGTCACATTTAGTGGTATCAGAGCACGGTTTAGGCGTTTCTGGGTCTAGATCGAGTCCATACTATACATTGCATTTGTAAGAGTCGAGGTGACCCTAATGCAAATCTGTTTGTCTTTGTTATTTTGAATAGGATATGGACCCCACTTCACAGAGGCAACTGAGGAGGAAGTGGAGAGTCATGCTCCACCTACAGCAGCTAAGACTGGGGGTAGGGGAGAACCTACTCCACCAGCTCCTGCAGAGTCTGCTCAGTCTCCACAGGCCATGTTCCAGCAAATGGCTGTGTTCTTCAGACAAATGGTTGGGGTAATGCCACCACCACCACCTCCATAGCAGAAATCACATCTGGAAAGATTAAGAAAATTTGGTGCAGTGGACTTCTTTGGCAAGAGAGAAGATGATTCTATTGCAGCCGAAAACTGATTGAACATAATAGGGAGAGTTCTAAAACAACTTCATTGCACCCTAGAGTAAAATCTAGAAGCTGATGTATCTCTGTTGCAAGATGATGCCTACAAATGGTGGGATACAGTGTCTTGTGAAGTATAGCCAGAACTAATAACTTAGGACTTCTTTCTCTCAGAATTCAAGAAGAAGTATGTGGGTAGTGTATACCTAGAAGAGAGAAGAAGAGAGTTCATTAACCTGAGGCAGAGATAGCTGATAGTGGCAAAGTATGAAAAGGAATTTGTCAGACTGAGTCGTTATGGAAGGGAAATAGTCCCTAATGAAGCCGAGAGGTTTAAGAGATTTGAAGAGTGATTAAATGACAACATAAAGATCATGATTACTGCCTTGGGAATCACAGACTTCACCAAGTTAGTGAAAGCTGCAATAAAAGTTGAAAAGGTTAGAATAAGTAAGCAGACTAGAAGGGAGAGACAACAGAAGAGGGGCCTGGGTCAGTCTAGCTCATCTCCTACACCAGGAAAGAAGTTTAAAGGTCCACCTGCATAGAGTTCAGGCCAACCTCAAGGTCAAGATCATTCCCAGGGGCCCAGGCCATAGTTCACCCCTAGGAGAGGTCAGTCCACACCATTAGTAGGCAGCTCTCCAAGGATGGGGTTCAGGGGACCAACCCCAGCATCTTCTGCATGTTCGCATTGTCTGAAGTGTCATAAAGGGGAGTGTTGGAGAGTGACGGGTGCCTGCCTAAGGTGTGGGTCAACAGAGCATCAGTTAAGGAACTGTCCATGCAGAACTGCTACAGCTGCTCCAACACAAGTAGATAAACCTACTCCTGCACCATAAAGGGGTAGGAAATCTGGCAAATCTGAGGTAGTGGGACCATTACAGAGACCTACATCTGAGCCAACAGAGAGACCTGAGGGTAGAGCACCTGCCAGAGCCTATGCCATAAGAGCTCAGGAGGAGCAAGATGCCCCGAACATCATCAGGGGTACGTTCTCCCTCCACAATACATCTGCACATGCATTGGTGGATCCAGGATCCACTCATTCATCCATCTGCATCAACCTATCAATAGAAAGGGGGATATTAGTAGGGGAGAGTGACCAAGACATTCAGGTCACTAATCCATTGGGCCACAGTGTAGTGGTGAACAAAGTAAACAAGGGTTGCCCATTAAGGATTCAGGGGTATGAATTCTTGGCAGACCTGATTGAGTTGTCTTTCCATGAGTTTGACATGATTTTAGGAATGGACTGGTTCTCACGTCATCAGGCAATGGTTGATTGTAAGTTAAAGAGGATCTCATTGAAAACTCCTGAGGGTAGTGAGATTACAGTTGTGGGGGAAAGGACAGATTTCTTGTCCAATGTCATCTCAGCCACAGTTGTAAGAAAACTAATGAGAAAATGCTGTAAAGCCTACCTAGCACATGTGGTGGATACTAGGCAGGCTAAGCCAAATCTGTGTGACATACCCATAGTAAGAGACTTCCTAGATGTGTTCCCTGAGGAATTGCCTGGCTTGCCACCAGAAAGGGAAGTCAAATTTACTATTGAGATACTGCAGGGTACAGCACCAATCTCTATTGCTCCTTATAGGATGGCACCCACAGAATTGAAAGAACTAAAAATCTAGTTACAGGAGTTACTGGATAAGGGGTTCATACGCCCCAGTGTGTCACCATGGGGAGCTCCAGTGCTGTTTGTGAAAAAGAAGGATGGGACTTTGAGTTTGTGCAGTTGAATAAAGTGACAGCGAAGAACAAATATTTGTTGCCTAGAATTGATGATCTGTTTGATCAATTGAAGGGAGTAGGAGTATTTTCCAAAATTGATCTCAGATCAGGGTATCACCAGTTGAGGGTGAAGGATGCAGATGTGCCAAAGGCTACATTCAGGACCCGGTATGGGCATTATGAGTTTCTGGTGATGCCCTGTAGCCTAACAAATGCACCAGCAACATTCATGGACCTTATGAATCATATCTTCCATCCATACCTAGATCGGTTCATAGTGGTCTTTATTTATGATATTTTTGTGTATTCCAAGACCAGTGACGAACATGATGAGCATTTGAGGATTGTTCTGCAAACCCTGAGAGAAAAGAAGCTGTATGCTAAGTTGTCCAAGTGTGACTTTTGGTTGGATGAAATTGCATTCCTTGGACACATAGTGTTAGCAGATGGGATTAGAGTGGATCCCAAGAAAATAGAAGCAGTGATGGAATGGAAGGCTCCCAGAAATACAACTAAGGTCAGAAGTTTCTTGGGGCTAGCTAGGTATTACAGAAGATTTGTGAAGGGATTTTCTTTAATAGCTGCTCCAATGATCAAGTTGTTACACAAGAATGTCAGATTTGATTGGAATGACAAGTCTCAGTTGAAGGCTATGCTGACAGAGGCACCAGTGTTAACATAGCCAATGTCGGAAAAGGACTTTGTGGTCTACAGTGATACCTCGCATAATGGGTTAGGGTGTGTATTGATGCAAGAGGGGAAGGTGATTGCCTATGCTTCCAGGCAGCCAAGGCCACATGAACAGAACTATCCAACCTTTGATCTAGAACTTGCAACAATTATCTTTGCACTGAAGATATAGAGGCACTACTTGTATTGTAACACCCCTCACCCGACTATAGTGTAGTCGAGCAAAGTGTGCTACATTTGGTGCTGGAGCGCCCTATCTTATCTTACTTTATTCCTTTAATAATTTGATCTCGTTATATTTAATATCGATTATTTCTCTATGGAGAAACCAGCGGAGTTTCCCCGATTTTATTATTAGTTGGCGTACTTCACTATTCACCTGCTTGAAATTTTCAATAATATTTTATAATAATGATCTCACCAATTATTCTCATAACCATCTCATCATTCACATCTCATTCATATATCTCAATTTCATATTCATTTCCATGCATTTCCATTCATGCACAATTTATATATATAAATTCTCAAGTTTCATTAATTTACATTATTTACAAATTAATTACAGTTCCATAATCTATATTTCAACATACAATTCATAGTTTACATTACAAATAATAACTAATTATAATGTACAAAATACATAATATGATCTATATGGGCACTATCTACATGCATTGCTGAGGAGGTGATAACCTTGAACACTCTGCAGATCAGAACTCCAAAATCTCTGGTTGGTATTCGCTGGGCTTTAACTTCAGTACCTGCGTGAGGAAACAAATCCATCGCGCTAAGCATTGCTGCTTAGTGGTGCAATAATATAACAAGGAAATAATATAATAAGTAAAAATAATTGGAGAATATTTTCTATACTTAAGAATTTTACTGGGTTCATATGAAATTTCCCATACAATATATCTTTCGTCATTTATGTTGCTATCTAGAATCACTTCTTTCATAAGTTTACAATAATTATTTATATCATGTACAAATAAATCTAAAATTTATACTTATACTTATATTCTTATGAAAGTCACATTTGTAATGTTATTTAAGTTATAATTCTTCTACTAGTCATTTTATCACTTCCTTGATACTTTCTAAGTTGTTTACAATCATTTCATAATATTTAAATTTTTTAAAACTAGTTTAATTTACTTCAAATCATTATAAGGAACAAATTTTTGGAGCTAATCTAATTTATTTCAGAACTTTTTCTCATTTATTTACTTTCTAACATTTTTAATTGCTAATATTCATAACATATTTTAATAAATTAGACTACCCAAGTAACCTATGACAGGCTGACTAAACTGGATAATGGGTCGTTGGCACTGGACACTGCGGTGCCTCGGGCCGTCATACTATGGGACGCAGAACGTCAACCACGTATGCAGTCAGTATGGCTAAAAAGACATGATAACACATAATCGGGCATTAAGCCATGAGTGCGGGCATAAAGCCATGAATGCGGGCATAAAGCCATGAATACGGGCATAAAGCCATGAATACAGGCATAAAGCCTTTCGCAGTACTGCTAAAATAATACCCTATTGGCATGCCAAACTATCCAATCTGACACACATGTCTAGGCAATACAAGGGCACATAATATCATTAAATATTAATATATTGTGTTTTATGACTTCATTATTTCATGATAAATTTCAATTATAATTTATACATTCATTTGATCATTTATATGATCATAATTCACATCAATTATTCTTTTATACCATTGTACTCAAAGTACTTTTCCTTTCTACAATAATGAGAACTAATGTCTCATTCATACATTAATGTGGTTCATTTATTCATTCATTATGTTATTCATATTAATCACAATTCAAAAAAATGGTTCACATGTACCATTGTATTCAAAACATTTTTCCTTTCTCTCTTGATGGGAACTTAAATCCCAAATGGCACTTTAATCTCATTTATACATTTAACAATCTATTCATGTAAATTACATTTCATACTTCAAGTTGTATTGCTAATAGATTATGAACTCCATTGGTGTTGGGAGTATAAATCTCAATTACCTATTCCAAGATATCCATGAACATTTCATGGATTCCAAATTTCATGCCTTAATTTCCTCTACCAATTTAGTTTTTACACTTTGTGTCTTTGTATTACTATTCACTCAAATTGTTGACTTTTTAATACATAATCAATTTATTGAACCTAAGTTCTCCAAGATACCATATTTTGCATTTTATTTTTGTTTGTATTGATTTCCAATACCATTTCAAAGCTTATCTTATGTTATTCAAAATTTTCAGATTTCATACCCTAGGTTTACTGTTCCATTGGTCATTTTTGCAGTATGAAATTGTTAAAATTGTCTTCATGAAAGTTGTTTCTTATTGTGTCTAGTTACATTTCATTTTTTTGAATCACTCCATTTGGAGTTTTTTAGCTTAAGTTATGGTCATTTTACCATAATTGGCTGGATTGACCTATACCCAGAATTTCTGGGCAATTTGGTTCTGGCAAATTTGGTGACCTAAGTTTGGTTGGCAATTTGATTAGGTTATGATCAGAATTTGGATTTGTGTTCTTCATGAAAGTTGTAGGGCTATGTCTCAAATTTCTGATGGTAAAATTTCAGATCAATTGAACGTGCCTACGCTGAGTTATGACCATTTGAATAAACACTGTTCATTTTGTCATTTTCCAGGGACAGCCTGTTGGTCACCCAGATTAGGGTAATTTTTAGGTCAACTTGGTTTGGTTTTCTGGGCAAGGCTTCTTCACCAAAGTTGTGCCATTATGTGTCTAGTTTCATGTCCAATTGGTCTTGAACCTATTGAACCTATAGAACTCAAGTTATAGCTGCCCAAACATGCTGGACTCACATCTAGACCTGTAAGGCACTCAAGGCAGCACACCCAACCTCAATTCTCATGGTACAATTCACTTCAATTCCTCATTATACTCGGCCAAATGGTCACTAATTGACCATTAAACTTCCACTTAACATTAAAATACAATAAACCTCAATTCATCACAAACCCTAACCCTAACAATCCATCACTTCATCTAACGTACTCAAATCACCATCTAACTTTAATATAGTTATCAAACATCATTCCCAAGCAACTTAGTTCAATCAAATCAACAACTCTCAACATTTCCCCATGGCTGCCAAAAATTAAAATGTTCCTAACATGCATATTTTCTTCAAATTTTCTCCATTTTCTAACTTAACTCAAAATTCAAATAAAAAAATATAAGGAGAAAAGTAAGAGATTTAGCACTAACCTTGAATGGAGTCACTTCTAAGACTTCAAAACTTCACTTTCATCCTTTCTTTTTACTGTCCAAAGCTTGCTCTAGGTGTGAGGATGAATTTTTATGAAGGGAAGCTAGGGTTTTGAGGTGGTTTTGGGGCTAGAACACAAACTTGAAGTGTGCTCCAATGGAGGTTTCTCTCTTCTCTCTTTCTCTTTTTCTCTTGTTACGGCTGATTGGGGAAGACAAGTGCAGATTGGTTTTTCATTTTGCCTCTTTTTTATTTAGTTTTTATCCCTTTTAAGAGGCTTGTCAATTTGTGATTGGGTGGAGAGTGTTTAATGACATCATATGATGTCATAATACCTAATTTCTTTCATTTTTCTTTTCTTTTCTTTTCTACTCATTTCCAATTCAATTTTTAGCAATATTTATTCACATTTAATGTCATAATAATTATTTACTTAACTGGACAAGTCGGCCAAAAATCATCTCTGAAGACGAAATGACCAAAATGCCCTCCATTTGGCTTAACAGACTAAAATTGTCTGTACTGATTGAAAAATTTTTCTAAGCATTTTCTTGGAATTCTAATGCCATAGAAACCTCAATGACTCTTCTTTGGAGTATAAAAATTATTTCATAAATTTTTCCCTGGGTTTAGGGCTTCTAGTTGCGAAGACTGCAACTTTCCACTGGGTTACCCATCGCTAGGGCACCGGCTCATTTAACTTAGTTGTATTTTATTTCTAAAATTTTTACTAAATTTTTCTTATTAATATTTGAGTTAATTATGGTTCCTCACTTTAGTTTAAATATTTTTCCAGACGTTCTAGCTCTCTGGACCGACACCGGTCACCGGAACAGTAGAATGTGCGGAATTGCTACAGTGAGGGTGTTACATGTATGGTGGAAAGTGCTATATGTATACAAACCACAAAAGTCTAAAATATTTGCCTACCCAGAAGGAGCTCAATCTCAAACAGAGGCGATGGATTGAGTTCCTGAAGGACTATGATTGTGTGATTGATTACCATCCTGGGAAGGCAAATGTAGTTGTTGATGCTTTGAGCAAAAATCCATTACAGCTTTGAGATCATTGAATGCCCATCTATCCTTGGCTCGAGATGGAGCTATTTTGTCTGAGTTGCAAGTGAGGCCAAACCCGCTACAGCAGATTTTAGATGGGCAGAAGGTAGATGAGAAATTAATGACTACTGTGAGTATAATCTTAGAAGGGAAAATAACTGACTATGAAGTGAAAGCAGATGGGTGTCTGTACTACAAAGGAAGAGTATGTGTACCAGATGATGGGGAATTGAAAGCCAATATTATGAAAGAGGCACATACCAGTGTTTATGCTATGCACCTAGGAAGTACAAAAATGTATCATGATCTGAAGCTTCATTATTGGTGGCCTAGTATGAAGAAGGACATAGCTGATTATGTGACTAAATGCTTGACATGTCAGCAAGTCAAGGCAGAACATCAAGTTCCATCGGGTTTACTACAGCCTATACGCATACCTGAATGGCAATGGATTGGGTCACCATGGATTTTGTAAGTGGTCTACCTCTCACCCAGAAGAAGCATGATGTAATATGGGTGATAGTAGATAGATTGACGAAGTCAGCGCACTTTCTATCACACCCTACTCCCCTATAAGATGTAACATGATCCCGTAGTATACCTAATGAATTACCGTACTTCTCCTACCAATAATCCATTTAATATACTACAAGGGATTTTAAAACAATTTTCGGGAAATTTAAGTCATAGATTAAAATCTGGTGTTATACAATTTTTTTTTTTTTAAAATTTCGGCAAAGTGCCGGCAGTATTTTGAGAAAACAGTTCTTCAATTCTGCAAAAGAAAATGCTCCCAATATGTTTTCTCAAATACAACTCCAATAAACTTTATTTCAATTCACAATTCAATTCTCAATACACAATCAATTCATTTTCAAACTAATCTCATCATGAAGAAATATTTCATTGATTATAAGACTCAAAATTTATATTACAAAACTATTCAAGTAAATGAAATCTCAAATTTACATTTACAATAATTTACATTTAAGTACATACCAAAATATTTTACAAGAGTTTTTATACAACTGCTCAAATAATTTACATATATATTATTACATGCATACATCAAAACCTATGTACATGGGTATACCTATAATATATCTAGAGCTAAACTGAAAGTGTCTTCAAAGAAACTTACTCACTGCTCTATGCTCTTCTTACCTGCAACAGCATACAAAGCTATCGCTGAGTGGTGAACTCAGTGGTGCACAACTATAATTTAAAACATAGTACAATATACATTGACAAAATTTACAGTAAATAATTTGGAAATCTGAATACTCATCAAATTCTAAAACTCAAAATATTCATTGCCAATAATGTAAATCATTTGTATAAAATGACTTCGATCATGAAATTCAATTTATCAAATCATAACTAACCATTTAGGTAATTCCAACAAAATCAATTATACATAAATCATAATTGAAATCACAATTCTTTACCATTCAAAAGCCATTCTGTATCTCAAAAATCATTCTTTATCTCACTAACTATGCAAGACTAATCCGAAAGGGCCATATTCGATGTGATTCTAACTCCCTATGGTCGGGGAGGTCGAATCAGATTCTAACTCCCTATGGTCGGGGAGGTCGAATCATCATGCACAGTACCATCACAATAATGAATCTTCCGCAAGGGCCATAACGATAAAATAAACTTAGATCTAACCTCAAATCAGAGGAAAATCTAAGCCTGTGCACGTACCATGGTAATCAAAACACAACTAACTCCATTGTCTTCTCAATAAATAAGAGAGACGGGTAATAACCTAGTCAAGCATCTATAGTGAGATATAAAACAATATCACAATCCTTTTAGTGAGCATAAATCACAATATAATTCGATTCAAAGTCAATTCAAATATCCAATAATTTTTATGCTCATCACAATTCAAATCATAAATTTGCATTTTTCCATGAAAATTACCATCATAATTCAAAACATGTTCTATCACAATTTTCCAAAACATAATTTATTCAATCCATAACAATGCTTAATACTTGTGGAAATACCATTTCACAAAGCTAAATTCATACATACTATAACAATTTCAATAATCATTGAATTAAATCCAATGCTTGTTAAACATAATACATAAGAAAATATGTCATTTAATCATATGAAATATTCAAAACAAAATCAGTTAAAAACTAGCTGTACACAAACCTTTGATAACTATTTCTTGGCTCTGACTCAGTGTTTCCTTCCCCTTCCCTGAGTCTTTGCTAACTGAGAAACACAATTTGAAGTGTTTCAGTACTCATTTAAACTGTCTCTAAGAATAAGGTTCAATAATTAATTTGTCGAATTCTATTATTTTCTTAGTCAACCTAATATGTCGACCCTCGATGCGTTCTAGGTAAATTCGGTTTTAATGTCACTAATATGTCACATTCAATAGTCTTTTAGGGTTGGTACATGTTACCAAATTCATTTCCATGTATCTTGCATTTTCTTGCAATTTGCTGGATTCCGGGATACTAGTTTGACCTAGCCGGACGACCTAGTTCCGTTGGTTTTCGGGTTTTGGTCAAAACTACAAACTTGTAGATCTATGTCTTATGGAACGCGGGGCAAAATTTCAGGTCATTCTGAGTTACGTAGACCAAGTTATGGTCATTTTACTATTACTGGTCAACTTGCACTAAAATTGGTCACTTTAGGTCATTTGAGGTCATTTTAGGTTCGGCCAGTTTTTGGACCCGAAATTGTGCAAGCTGTTTGACTTGCTTATGGTCATTTCTGGGATTTGGTGTCTTCATACGACTTGTAGATATGGGTCTTAACTATTCATGGTTAAAATTTCAGGTCAATTGGACCTGTTTTGAGTGAGTTATGGCCTAAAAACTAACTACTGCCCAAATGGTCAATTTTCAGGCCTCATTTGCAGTTAATCTGGATTTGGTCATTTTTCAAGCTACCTTGCAAGCAGAATTTCGGCAAGCTTCCTTCATGAAAGTTGGCACATTTTGTACCTAGTTTCATCTCCAATTGGTCTCATACTAATTGGAGCCACACACTTAATGTTATAGGCCTAAAACACAAACTGCCTTATTGAAATTCTTGCATACACATCAAGCATCACTTTTAACACTCACCAAACTTAACATTCAAACCAATTCTGGTTGTACCACAACCTAAACATAATTTATAACATATTATAGGTCATTTTGGCAACTTGTAATTGCATTCAATGTGCACCAACAAGTGCAGAATTTGTCCAACTCAATTTACAACAATTCAATCACCAATTCATGCTCTTTTACATGTCCCACTTCACACCACCATACATACACTCAAACTGCCATAACAACCAACACATTTTAACATCATTATTCCATAAACCAAGCATGAATTCCAGCATTCCTCAAGAGTTAGCAAACTGCCACAATGGTACACTTACATTCCATTACTTTCCAAGCTTTAAATTTCATTTTACATTTACATATACTAAGTGTACATTACCCAAACAATTTCCTACACAATATACATTTAATCAATCATTTAATTCACCATTTACAAGCACAAATAAACTGCCTTCAAGGTGTTTCCATGGCTGCCAAAAGTACACATTCACATTCAACATCAAACCTCAAAAATTTCTTCATAAATCAAACCCCATAACATCCTTACAAACTTAATGAAGCAATAACCCAAAAATACAAACTTACCACTTTGGAAATTCTTCAAAACCTCTCCAAAACTTGGTTTTCTTGTTGCCTATCTACTGCCCATGGTGTGAGGATTAACTTTAATGAAGGAAGGTGCATGGAAAGTGGCTTAGATCAAGCTTGCATGAAGCTTTAACCCATGCATCCATGGAGGAACTCCATTCTTGGTTTCGGCTGCCCTTTTGAAAGGTTGAAGAAGATGAAATATTCTGCCCATTTTAGCTCTTAAGTGTCTCACATAATATTTATTTAATCCCCATAGTGCTCCACTTACATAAAATCAATTATTTTATATGTTTAAATATGTTAATTACCTAATTTGAACTCCATTTTTGCTATTTATATTAGGTACCCCTAAATTAATTTTTCATTATATTTTTCAAGTGTAATATTATTTATTTTTAATGGACACATAGGTCAAAAGACAACTCGGGGTGTCAAATGACCGCAATGCCCCAATTCGGGTTGCATTCCCGATTTTTCGGTAACACCGGGTTTTGTCCATTTTTCGATTTCCCACTTTTCTTTGTACTAATTATTTAATTTTTATTTAATATTTCTAATGATATTTATACTTCAATAGGGTTCTATTTAATTCCTAAAAATATTTTCCAGGGTTCCCCGCAGTCCAGGGCTAGTCAACGGTCCACGCCGTGACTTCCCGGTGCGGTTACCCATCGCTAGGGTTCTCGGCTCGCTTAACTTGGTTACATTTCTTTGCTATTATTTTTCCTTTGTTGTTATTGTGTTTTCTTCTCTTGTATTTCATTATTTTATGTCTCCTCACTCATATCGAAGTGTAGTTCTAGGCATCCTAGCTGTCCGGATAACACTGGTTACTGGAAAAGTAAAACGCACTACCGAACATAGGGGTGTTACAATTCTCCCCCCCTTAAAATAAATTTCGTCTCGAAATTTTACCTGACATTAGTCTCTGAACAGCTGTGAGTGTTGTCTCCTCATATCCTCTTCACGTTCCCAAGTAGCTTCCTGGCCTGAACGATGGTTCCACAGCACTTTAACCAGGTGTATCTGTTTATTCCTCAGCTGTTTCACCTCATAAGCCAGAATTTCTATGGGTTCTTCCTCATATGAGAGGTCTGGATTTTACCTCAATCTATTCAACTGATAGTACATGAGATGGGTCTGATTTGTACCTCCTTAACATGGACACATGGAAGACACTGTGTATCCTTGCTAACTCCGGAGGTAATGCCAACCGATATGCCAAAGGACCCACTCTTTCCAGAACCTCATATGGTCCGATGAAACGAGGACTCAGTTTCCCCTTTCTGCCAAATCTCATAATCCTCTTCCAAGGAGAAACTTTGAGGAATACTTTATCACCCACTGCATATTTAATATCTCTTCTCTTCATATCAACATAAAACTTCTGACGGTCTGACGTAGCCTTGAGTCTATCTCTAATCAATTTGATCTTTTCCTATGTCTGCTGAATAATTTCTGGCCCAATCATCTTTCTTTCACCAACTTCATCCCAACATAGGGGAGTTCTACACTTTCTGCCATACAAAGCTTCATATGGAGGCATCCCAATGCTTGATTGGTAGTTGTTGTTATAAGCAAACTCAATCAAAGGCAAGTGTGTATCCCAACTACCTTCAAACTCAATCACACAAGCCCGTAGCATATCCTCCAATATCTGAATAACCCTTTCAGGTTGGCCATCTATCTGTGGGTGGAATGCTGTGCTGAGGTTCAGTCTAGTTCTTAAGGCTCTCTGAAGACTACCCCAGAATCTAGAAGTGAACCTAGGATCTCTGTCAGATACAATCGATACTGGCACTCCATGCAATTTTACAATTTCATATATGTACAATCTGGCCAATCTTTCTAGGCTATAGTCCATCCGAGCTAGCAAAAAGTGAGCAGACTTGGTTAGTCTATCAACTATAACCTATACTGCATCATGACTATTCTATGTCCTCGAAAATCTCATCACAAAATCCATAGTTATCTGTTCCCTTACAATGTTTCATAGGGTGCCACTTGTATGCTAGCTTGACACTTATTAATGTATACAAATTCTGTTAGTGGGAGGTATCTGTCCCATCTCCCCTTGGATTCAAGGACACAAGTTCTCAGTATATTCTCGAGGGTTTATTACATTTTATAGGTTATTATTATCATTTCATTTCATTATTTATAGAAACTCAATGAGTTTCAAAATTTACCTGAATCACTTGTTTCGACTGTCCATCCGTCTGAGGATGATAAGTCGTACTGATATCTCTAAGCTTATAACAATTACTATGGTACAGGTAGTTCACATTAATGTAACTGAGTCACTAACTCCAGCTACCTTACAAGTGTAGTCTTTTGATAGGCTAGTTCTGAAGTTTTAAATTTCTGACTAAAATTTTCACATTTATTTCTAGTAATAGTACTCTATTCGGGTGCAGCTGTATCAATTTATAGATTACTTACAAATATTCTTAATTTATTATACCACAAGGAAGCACGTAGCTCTACACAATAATCCCGTGTCGGTACTATAATCTGCAGCTTACAATACAAACATCGAGAACATAATATAGTCACTACGTTATAACCTCATGGACTAGGTTTTCTAACATCTTATCTTTCTCGAATCCACTAATATCCTAATCCGATTCTGATTCCAATATCCATTAATAATTACTAACAGTAACATCTTTGCCCTCATCTAGAGCAATTCTATTACTGTAACTTACTTTTAGGTCCTCTTGCCTTACATTAAGTAGGCTTGCCAATTAGCTTTATAATTTATAGTATGTTAGAAAATACTTTTAGCTAACAATTCTTCCAAAATTAATGTCAATCATACTTGTTATTGTAGTTTTGATCCTAAAAGACTAGTCACTAACGCATCAAAATTTATTCCCCTGTAAAGGAATAGCAACAAAACACATAGTTCTGACACTAACACACAACTAAGTAGTGCTGGGATCAAATAATAACTAATTTTTTCTTTCAAAAATTAAGAACTTACTAGCAGCTACATCTGAAGTTTCTGCTCTTTCTCCTTGGCGCATAGTGGATGCTCTGATTGGTGTGCTACTATATTCGGGTTGATTCACTATGTTATAGTGGTGAGGAGTACCAACTCTATTTCTATCTTGACTCTGACTGACGGTCTGTGAACTCTGGAAAGCAGATCGAGGTGTTCTAGTACAATTTTTAGCAAAGTGTCTAAGTTTTCCACAATTGTAGCAGGCTCCAGAGGCCCTTTGACAAATACCTCCATGTAGCTTACCACAAACATGGCAGAAACGGGCAGAATAGGAACTTCTGGTTGTTCAACGACTAGATCTTGGTGTTCTCTACCCTGATGATCTGCCTCTATCGTATCCCTGAGCTCGGGGTTCCTTAAATTCTTTTCTCTTCCTCAAATTACTGCTCGAGCTCTGACCCGTAGATTTCTTCCTCTTCTCTATTTCACACTGCCCTTGTGGGGGTTGGGTTTGTACTTGAGTTTGAGCTGACAGAGTATCAGCCATTTGTTGAAAGAAAGTGGCCATTTGCTGGGCCATTTGTGCCGTAATTTGTACTGGTAAAACTGGTACAGTCGGGCTTTCGACACTTTGTGGAGCTGGGGCCTCAACTTGTACTTCTGCCATCACGGAATGTTCTATTGTCTCATTCTTCTCTTCCATATCTTTTCATAGGATTTTCTATTCATGTACAACCAACAAAAGGAGATTCCTCTCCATTAGTTCATATTCATGATGTAAATGTACTATATGTATCAAACATTTGAGCAGTTGTAGTTACCGACAAAAAGATTTCAAATTCACAGTTCAAAATTTACTTTAAAACCATGGCTCTGATACCACAAAACATGTCACACCCTTCTCCCCTATAAGATGTAACATGATCCCGTAGTATACCTAATGAATTACCGTACTTCTCCTACCGATAATCCATTAAATATACTACAAGGGATTTTAAAACAATTTTCGGGAAATTTAAGTCATAGATTAAAATCTGGTGTTATAAATTTTTTTTTTTTTTAAAATTTCGACAAAATACCGGCTGTATTTTGAGAAAACAGTTATTCAATTCTGCAAAAGAAAATGCTCCCAATATGTTTTCTCAAATACAACTCCAATAAACTTTATTTCAATTCACAATTCAATTCTCAATACACAATCAATTCATTTTCAAACTAATCTCATCATGAAGAAATATTTCATTGATTATAAGACTCAAAATTTATATTACAAAACTATTCAAGTAAAGAAATCTCAAATTTACATTTACAATAATTTACATTTAATTACATACCAAAATATTTTACAAGAGTTTTTATACAACTGCTCAAATAATTTACATACATATTATCACATGCATACATCAAAACCTATGTACATGGGTATACCTATAATATACCTGGTGCTAAACTGAAAGTGTCTTCAAAGAAACTTACTCACTGCTCTATACTCTTCTTACCTGCGATAGCATACAAAGCTATCGCTAAGTGGTGAACTCAGTGGTGCACAACTATAATTTAAAACATAGTACAATATACATTGACAAAATTTACAATAATTTGGAAATCTGAATACTCATCAAATTCTAAAACTCAAAATATTCATTGCCAATAATGTAAATCATTTGTATAAAATGACTTCGATCATGAAATTCAATTTATCAAATCATAACTAACCATTTAGGTAATTCCAACAAAATCAATCATACATAAATAATAATTGAAATCACAATTCTTTACCATTCAAAAGCCATTCTGTATCTCAAAAATCATTCTATATCTCAAAAATCATTCTTTATCTCACTAACTATGCAAGACTAATCCGAAAGGGCCATATTCGATGTGATTCTAACTCCCTATGGTCGGGGAGGTCGAATCAGATTCTAACTACCTATGGTCGGGGAGGTCGAATCATCGTGCACAGTACCATCACAATAATGAATCTTCCGCAAGGGCCATAATGATAAAATAAACTTAGATCTAACCTCAAATCAGAGGAAAATCTAAGCCTGTGCACGTACCATGGTAATCAAAACACAACTAACTCCATTGTCTTCTCAACAAATGAGAGAGATGGGTAATAACCTAGTCAAGCATCTATAGTGAGATATAAAATAATATCACAATCCTTTTAGTGAGCATAAATCACAATATAATTCGATTCAAAGTCAATTCAAATATCCAATAATTTTTATGCTCATCACAATTCAAATCATAAATTTGCATTTTTCCATGAAAATTACCATCATAATTCAAAACATGTTCTATCATAATTTTCCAAAACATAATTTATTCAATCCATAACAATGCTTAATACTTGTGGAAATACCATTTCACAAAGCTAAATTCATACATACTATAACAATTTCAATAATCATTGAATTAAATCCAATGCTTGTTAAACATAATACATAAGAAAATATGTCATTTAATCATATGAAATATTCAAAACAAAATCAGTTAAAAACTAGCTGTGCACAAACCTTTGATAACTGTTTCTTGGCTCTGACTCAGTGTTTCCTTCCCCTTCCCTGAGTCTTTGCTAACTGAGAAACACAATTTGAAGTGTTTCAGTACTCATTTAAACTGTCTCTAAGAATTAGGTTCAATAATTAATTTGTCGAATTCTATTATTTTCTTAGTCAACCTAATATGTCGACCCTCGATGTGTTCTAGGTAAATTCGGTTTTAATATCACTAATATGTCACATTCAATAGTCTTTTAGGGTTGGTACATGTTACCAAATTCATTTCCATGTATCTTGCATTTTCTTGCAATTTGCTAGATTTTGGGATACTAGTTTGACCTAGCCGGACGACCTAGTTTGGTTGGTTTTCGGGTTTTGGTCAAAACTACAAACTTGTAGATCTATGTTTTATGGAACGCGGGGCAAAATTTCAGGTCATTCTGAGTTATGTAGACCAAGTTATGGTCATTTTACTATTACTGATCAACTTGCACTAAAATTGGTCACTTTAGGTCATTTTAGGTCATTTTAGGTTCGGCCAGTTTTTGGACCCGAACATGTGCAAGCTGTTTGACTTGCTTATGGTCATTTCTGGGCTTTTCTGTCTTCATAAGACTTGTATATATGGGTCTTAACTATTCATGGTTAAAATTTCAGTTCAATTAGACCTGGTTTGAGTGAGTTATGGCCTAAACACTAACTGCTGCCCAAATGGTCAATTTTCAGGCCTCATTTGCACTTAATCTGGATTTGGTCATTTTTCAAGCTACCTTGCAAGCAGAATTTTGGCAAGCTTCCTTCATGAAAGTTGGCAAATTTTGTGCCTAGTTTCACCTCCATTTGGTCTCATACCAATTGGAGCCACACACTTAAAGTTATAGGCCTAAAACACAAACTGCCTTATTGAAATTCTTGCATACACATCAAGCATCACTTTTAACACTCACCAAACTTAACATTCAAACCAATTCTGGTTGTACCACAACCTAAACATAATTTATAACATATTATAGGTCATTTTGGCAACTTGCAATTACATTCAATGTGCACCAACAAGTGCAGAATTTGTCCAACTCAATTTACAACAATTCAATCACCAATTCATGCTCTTTTACATGTCCCACTTCACACCACCATACATACACTCAAACTGCCATAACAACCAACACATTTTAACATCATTATTCCATAAACCAAGCATGAATTCCAGCATTCCTCAAGAGTTAGCAAACTGCCACAATGGTACACTTACATTCCATTACTTTCCAAGCTTTAAATTTCATTTTACATTTACATATACTAAGTGTACATTACCCAAACAATATCCTACACAATATATATTTAATCAATCATTTAATTCACCATTTACAAGCACAAATAAACTGCCTTCAAGGTGTTTCCATGGCTGCCAAAAGTACACATTCACATTCAACATCAAACCTCAAAAATTTCTTCATAAATCAAACACCCATAACATCCTTACAAACTTAATGAAGCAATAACCCAAAAATACAAACTTACCACTTTGGAAATTCTTCAAAACCTCTCCAAAACTTGGTTTTCTTGTTGCCTATCTACTGCCCATGGTGTGAGGATTAGCTTTAATGAAGGAAGGTGCATGGAAAGTGGCTTAGATCAAGCTTGCATGAAGCTTTAACCCATGCATCCATGGAGGAACTCCATTCTTGGTTTCGGCTGCCCTTTTGAAAGGTTGAAGAAGATGAAATATTCTGCCCATTTTAGCTCTTAAGTGTCCCACATAATATTTATTTAATCCCCATAGTGCTCCACTTACATAAAATCAATTATTTTATATGTTTAAATATGTTAATTACCTAATTTGAACTCCATTTTTGCTATTTATATTATGTACCCCTAAATTAATTTTTCATTATATTTTTCAAGTGTAATATTATTTATTTTTAATGGACACTTAAGTCAAAAGACAACTCGGGGTATCAAATGACCGCAATGCCCCAATTCGGGTTGCATTCTCGATTTTTCGATAACACCGGGTTTTGCCCGTTTTTCGATTTCCCACTTTTCTTTGTACTAATTATTTAATTTTTATTTAATATTTCTAATGATATTTATACTTCAATAGGGGTCTATTTAATTCCTAAAAATATTTTCCAGGGTTCCCCGCGGTCCAGGGCTAGTTAACGGTCCACGCCGTGACTTCCCGGTGCGGTCACCCATCGCTAGGGTTCTCGGCTCGCTTAACTTGGTTACATTTCTTTGCTATTATTTTTCCTTTGTTTTTCTTGTGTTTTCTTCTCTTGTATTTCATTATTTTATGTCTCCTCACTCATATCGAAGTGTAGTTCTAGGCATCCTAGCTGTCCGTACAACACTGGTTACCGGAACAGTAGAACGTACTACCGAACATAGGGGTGTTACACTTTCTGCCAGTTAGGACTGACTACTCACTAGAGAAGTTAGCAGAATTGTATCTCAGTGAGATAGTTAGACTACATGGAATTCCACTTTCCATCATATTTGATCGAGACCCAAGGTTTACATCGAGATTTTGGAAGAAGTTGCATGAATCCTTGGGTACACAACTCCACTTCAGCACAGCTTTCCATCCTCAGACGGATGGGCAATCAGAAAGAGTAATCCAGGTAAACAATTGAAACTAATTGAATTAATACAAATATTAAACTGAAATGATAATAATAACATGAAATATATGTCAGGTCCTTGAGGATATGCTGAGGAGTTGTGTCATTGAGTTTGAGGGAAGTTGGGATAGATACCTCCCACTGGCAGAATTTGCATACAACAATAGCTATCAAGCTAGCATCCAAATGGCCCCGTATGAAGCATTGTATGGGAGGAAATGTAGAACTCCAGTGTGCTGGACTGAATTGGGTGAAGATAAACTGGTAGGGCTAGACCTGGTGAAACAGACTGAGGAGAAAGTAAAACTAATCAAAGCCAATCTAAAGGTTGCCTCAGACAGAAAAAAAATCTTATACCGACCTGAAGAGAAAGGAAATAGAATATAAAGTTGGTGACAAAGTGTTCCTCAAGGTGTCACCGTGGAAGAAGGTACTAAGGTTTGGAAGAAAAGGTAAGTTAAGCCCTAGGTTCATTAGCCCATATGAAGTCATTGAACGTGTGGGTCCAGTGGCCTACAGGCTAGTTTTACCACTAGAGCTGGACAAGATCCACAATGTGTTCCACATATCTATGCTAAGAAGATACCGCTCAGATCCTTCACATGTCATCTCCATGGAAGAAATTGAAGTACAACCAGATTTGACATATGAAAAAGAACCCATACGGATCCTGGCTCGGGAAGTGAAAGAGTTGAGGAATAAGATGATTCCACTGGTGAAAGTGCTTTGGAGCACCACAACACCAAGGAGGCAACTTGGGAAAGTGAAGAGACGATGAGGCAACAATTCCCTTAATTGTTTGCATCAGGTTAAATTTCGAGAAATTTAAATTAGAGGGGCAGAGTTGTAACACTCTCCCTGTAGGAACTCCGTACATTCTACTGTTCCGATGACCAGTGTCGGTCCAGACAGCTAGAATGTCTAGAAGAATATTTAAACTAAAGTGAGGAACCATAATTTACTCAAATATTAATAAGAAAAATTTAGGAAAAATTTTAGAAATAAAATGCAACCAAGTTAAATGACTCGATGCCCTAGCGATGGGTAACCCAGTGGAAAGTTGCGGTTCTCGCAACTAGGCGCCCTAGACCAGGGAGAAAATTCATAAAATAATTTTTGGGAATCCAGAGAACAGTCATTGAGGGTTCTATGGCATTAGAATGCCAAGAAAATGCTTAGAAAAATTTTTTAATTGGTATAGACAATTTTAGTCTGTTAAGCCAAACAGAGGGCATTTTGGTCATTTCCCTTTCAGAGGTATTTTTGGCCGACTTGTCCAGTTAAGTAAATAATTATCATGACATAAAATGAGAATAAATATTGCTAAATATTAAATTGAAAATAAGTAGAGAAGGAAAGAAAAGAAAATGAAATTTAAGTTGAATTATTATCTAAGCAATGATGTTATAATGCATGAATAAAAAATTACAACAAATAAAAACCAAACCAATGGGAAATTGCCATGCTAATTAAAAGGATAAAGCCTCATTAAATTGAAAAAAAAAAAAAAAAACATTTTAGATTTGTCTTCCCCAAACCAACCGGCTGCCATTCCAATTTCTCCATTGAAGAAGTCTCCTCACCTCTTTCAAACCTTGATTCTACTCCCCTAAACCTTAAGTCCACTTTAACAAAACTTGTCTATACAACTTGGCAAGGTGTTTGGCTATCAAGAAAAGCTAAGAAACTGAAATTTGTGAAGGGAAAAATTATGTTCCAACAAGGTTAGTGTCCAATTCTTACTCCTTTTGGTTTTGTTCATGTCTAAGGGCATGAAATGTGTAGGAAATGTAAGAAAATAAAATAAACACATGTGTGTGTGCACCCTAAAAATTTTCGCAGCTAGGGTTGGTTAGGGTTTTGTGATTTTATTTGATAGCAAAATGATTATGAGTAGCCTTTGGTAGTGGATGAGTGATTGAACATAGTTAAGTAAGTGAAATGCAAGAATTGTGCATGCATGAACATGAAAAATTGGACACTTGAACAACTTTAGGGTTTGCTCATGCAATGGTATGTTAACTTTGTAATGGTCAATTAGTGACCATTTGAATGTATGTGTGTAAAAGAACTAAGAAAATTTGAAATAAGAATTCTGATCTTTATTGTCCCAAAAATCAAAGATATATATATAAAAAATTATAGTTAACAAATAGGTTCCTAATCAAGCTAAACTATCAAAATTGTATCAGAATCATACAACAAAAGGTAAGAACAGATATGCACACAAAATTTCCTAAACAAATGCCCTAAATAAATGCAAAATAAGTGGCAGCTAACAGTTGCCTTTCCAATACCCCCCTTCAAGTTGGAGCATAGAGATCTCAAATGCCCAACTTGCGAAGAAGAAAGTCAAACTGATCCTTTCCCAATGCCTTTGTGAAGATATCCACAGGTTGCTTTGAACTACGTACATAATTTGTTCGAATTTTACCATTCAATATCTCATCACGGATAAAATGATAGTCCACTTCAATATGCTTGGTATGTTCATGATAGACAGGATTAGCAGCTCTATGCAGAGCTGCCTGACTATCACAATACAAATTCATAGGTTTAGTATGCGCCACACCAAGAGAATTCAATAATCCTTTCAACCATTTAAGATCACAAGTTGTAGTACTCATAGACCGATATTCAGCTTCAGTGGATGAGCGAGACACTGTCTGTTGGATTTTAGTCTTTCACGAGATAGGGCATTCACCCAAAAGAATAAAATAATCGGTCAAAGACCGTCTCGTCAAAGGACAGCTAGCCCAATTAGAATCATAGTAAGTAGACAATTTGAGATCACAATTGGCATGCAGTAGTATAACCTGACCTGGATTTCCTTTCAGCTAATGCACAACTTTAACAGCTACCTCCCAATCAGCTTTCTACGGTTGTTGCCTGAACTGAGCAAGAATATGCACACAATAAGACAACTCGGGTCGAGTTATTGTTAGATAAATAAGCCATCCCACCAGACACCTATACTGAGTAGGGTCATCCACATCATCACTCTCGGTAAGGGCCAGCTTGTGATTTTGTTCAAGAGGAGTTTTAGTTGGCTTGCAACCCAGTAATCCAACTTCTGAAATTACATCCAACGCATACTTATGTTGACACAAGAAAATACCATTTGAGTTTCTGGCTACTTCAATCCCTAAGAAAAATTTCAGCTTCCCCAAGTCTTTCATATGAAAGCAACGACTCAAATAGTTCTTGAATTTTTGTACAGCGAAAACATCATTGCTGGAGATAATAAGGTCATCCACATAAATAAGCACATTCAATTGAACAGTCCCAGCTCGAAAAGTGAACAAAGAGTAATCTGAATATGATTGCTGAAATCCATAAGCTTTCAGAGATGTAGCCAATTTCGCAAACCAACATCTAGGTGCTTACCGCAAACCGTATAGAGATTTCTGGAGTTTACAAACCTTCCCTGGTGATTGAGAAGCAAATCTAGGAGGCATCTTCATGTAAACCTCTTCCTCCAAATCACCGTGTAAGAAAGCATTTTGGACATCCATCTGATGGAGTTCCCAATTCTTTGCAGCCGCAACGGCAAGAAAGGTGCGCACAGTAACCATTTTTGCTGTAGGAGCAAAAGTCTCCTAATAATCTATGCCTTCAACTTGATTATTTCCCATTATCACTAACCGCGCCTTGTATAGTTCAACATTTCCATCAAAATTGTATTTAATTTTGTATAGCCACTTGCTTCCTATTGCTTTCTTCCCAAAAGGCAGATTTTCAATTGTCCATGTACCAATATCATCCAAAGCTTGTATTTCTTTTCTCATAGCCGCTCTCCACCGTTCATCCTTAACTGCTTCTGCATACGAGCTTGGTTCACATCCTGTAGTAATGGCTGCCAAAAAACATCGGTGTTGTGCAGAGAATTTATCATAACTCACATAATGTGCTATAGAGCAAGGCGTACCTGAGGAATCAGATTGGGAAGGTGAGCATATCGAGGGGCTTGTTTTGATGGCGTTTGTCACATAATCCTTCAAACGAACACTAGGTTGCTTGGCCCTTTTTCCCCTACCTAGTTGCCCTTCAACAACTTCACCTCTATCCACTCCCTCACTGTTTTCATGGATCAATTCTTTCGTTTCAGGATTCACCTCACTTTCTCTACCCACACTTGTATCGGGCTCCTTTCCCAAGTTGTTCTCTAAACCATCAACTTCATCACCCAACTCCTCAACTCCATTTTTAATGAGTTTATCACCCATTGTTTTCTCATTTGCATATGGAAATTCTATTTCAACGAATACCATGTCTCTTGATACAAAGTATTCTTTAGTTTCCAAATCATACAATCTCCATCCCTTCTTTTCAAATGGATACCCAACAAAAACATACCTACGACTTCTACTACCAAATTTATCTTTATCATGATTCAGATTATGCACATAGCACAAACAACCGAAAACCCGAACGTGTTTGTAAGAAGGTACTTTCCCAAAGAGCATCTCATGGGGTTTTACTATTTAATAACATAGATGGAGTCCTATTAATCAAATACCAGGCTGCAAGTACACATTCTCCCCAAATTTCTATGGGTAAATTTGCTTGGAAATGCAAGGCTCTTGCCACATTAAGAATATAGCGATGTTTTTTTTCCACTCGACATTTTGTTGAGGTGTTCTTACACAGGAAGTCTAATGCAACATCCCTTGTTCATCAAAATATTCTTTCAAGCACATAAATTCACTTCCGTTATCACTTCTGACAATTTTCACATTTTTTTCAAATTGGCATTTAACCATCACAACAAATTTCTTAAGAACACAAGCTACGTTTTGTTTTCCATTCAGCAAATATATCCAAATAGCACGAGAGTAATCATCAACAATTGTTAAGAAGTAAATTGCTCCACAAGAAGTTGGGACTCTATAAGGTGCCCACAAATCACAATGTATCAATTCAAAATAACCATCATCTTTATTATCACTAAAAAAGAAAATCTCTCTTGTTTGCTTTGCTTTAAAACAAACTTCACAAGTTTTATTGGTTTTCCTAACTATGGTACCAGCTTCTGGAATTAACTCTACCACCTTATAAGAAGGATGACCCATTCTCTTATGCCAAAGCTCAAAAGACCCCACATCAGTTACCTTGAAAGCATGTACTGATGTCACTCCCTTGAGAAAGTAGAGCCCCTCACGTTGCTCACCCGCTCCAATCAGGTTCCTCGAATTTAGGTCCTGTATAGCACAAATTTTGTTAGTGAGTTGAATAACCAAATTTGAATCATTAAGTAGCAGTGATACAGAGATCAGATTGCAATTCAAATTTGGCACATAAAGGACTCATTGCAATTTCAAGTCTCCTCCAAGCAACACAGTTCCTTCTTTCACCACTAAGGTCTTTTCTCCATTACGTAACCCGACTAAGCATGGCACAATGTCACGCAATTCACTCAAAAATGCCAACGTTCCTATCATATGATGCGAAGCTCCTGTGTCAATAATCCAAGGAAATATCCTCTGCGTACCTGTCAACCTCTTATTGCCACCATTCTGACAAGAATTCAACATGCCTAGCAAAGCAGCCCACTGCTCTTCATTTAATCCACTAAGACCCTTTCGATTTGAATTTGTCACAATTCCACGCCCACCATCAACTCCAGTTGCTTGTGTGGCGTTGGCACGAGCAACTCCTCCCTTGCTACGTCCTGCTCCATTACTATGCTTTTGACCACCTCCTCGTCCAGTAGAAGTTCCACGTGGTCTATTACCCCACCATTCTGGATAACCTATCAGTTGGAAACAACTTTCATCATCATGTCCCTCTCGGTTGCAATTAGAACAAATTGAGGATTTGTCTTTATCCCTCCCTGAATTTCGACTTCCTGCTCGAATTGCAAAACTCATAGGATTGCCTCTTTCTTCCTTGGTTCGTGTCATAGTTTGCACCCGCTCTTGCTGAACAACCATAGCATAGGCATGATTCAAATTGGGCAAGGGTTCAGTGCTCAAAATATTAGAGCGCACTGTTCCGTATCCTTCTTCATCCAAGCCAATCAAAAACTGATGAACTCTCTCTTCTTCACGCTTTCTTTCCAATTTAATGGTAAGATTGCATCTGCAGCCTGCACAGATACACACTGGTATCTGATCATAGTTGTTTATTTCATCCCATACCATTTTGAGTATTCCGAAATAGGACATGATCAGTTGACCTTCCTGCCTATAATTCGCCAGATCCAATCTCAGTTGTTGCATTCGTGGACCATTCCCAATCAAGAACCTCTATTTAATATCCTCCCACAGATCCTTTACATTCTCCACGTGAGAGATGGTCGAGCAAAGCGTCGGTTCAATGGTGTTAAATACCCAAGAAACCAGTATAGAGTTAACCATCCACCAATCTTCGAGTTCCAGTGAGTCATTTGCTGGTTGCTTAACAGATCCATCAATAAAACCATATTTCTTTTTGGCCCGCAATGCAGTCCGCATAGCTCACTCCCATTCTTCGTAATTCTCGCCCTTCAACTGAACTTGGGTAATCAAGTTACCTGGGTTGTCATTCAAATTTAGTGTGTAAGAACTAGAAGTTTTCTTCCCTGATCCAGAACTCTCATTTTTCCTTTCATCAGCCATGGCTTTGATACCATGTAAAAGAACTAAGAAATTTTGGAATAAGAATTCTAATCTTTATTTCCCCAGAAATCAAAGATACATATATAAAAAATTACAGCTAACAAATAGGTTCCTAATCAAGCTAAACTACCAAAATTATATCAGAATCATACAACAAAAGGTAAGAACAGATATGCAGACAAAAATTCCTAAACAAATGCCCTAAATAAATGAAAAATAAATGGCAGCTAAGAACTACCTTTCCAATAGTGTGAGAAGGAATTGAAGTGAGTAAGGAGGTTGGAGTTAAAATTAGGTGTGCTGCCCTTGGTGACCTGCAGGACAATGTGTGAGTCCAGTAGGTTTGGGTAGCTATAAATAGAGTTGTAGAGGTCTAATTGGTGCAAAGCCAATTGGATATGAAACTAGACACATAATGGCACCACTTTGGTGAAGAAACCCTGCCCAGAAAACCATACAAAGTTAACCTGAAAATTGCCCTAATCCGGGTGACTTGCATTCTGCCTGGGCAAAATGACTAAATGAATAGTGTCTATTCATTTGTCTATTCATTTGGTCATAACTCAGTGTAGAAAGGTCCAATTGACTAAAAATTTTACTAGCAGAACGTTGAGACATGGAGCTATAACTTTCATGAAGAAACCAAACCCAAATTTTGATCATAACATGTTCAAAAACTAACCTGTACTCAGTGTACAAAACCTGCAGAATTGGTTCTGCCCATAAAATCTGGAAAATTTACAATCCGGTCATTTATGGTGTTTAGGCCATAACTTGAGCTGCAAAACTCCAAATGGAGTGATTCAAAAAATGAAATGTAACTAAACACAATAAGAAACAACTTTCATGAAGACAACTTTGCCAAATTCTTACTGTACAAATGACCAATGGAACAGTAAACATAGTACTTGAAATCTGAAAATTGTGAATAACTAACACTAAGCTTAAAAATGGCATTGGCAACCAATGCCAATAACTTTAGAATGCAAAATGTCGTATGTTGGGAGTATTAGAACCAATGTACCTATTGTCTATGTAAAAGTAAAATTTTCAATTGACTAATGAAATGAATAGTAACACCTAAACTTAAATTTCAAGAATTATAAAAATTTAAAAGTGTAACATGCCCTAGTACACCTAGCAAGATTGGTTTCGATAGGTTGGCATGCCAATAGGGTTCAATTAGCAGTACTGCACATGGCATTATGCCATTTTGTGATTTCATGGTTTTTAGCCATTCTAACATTGTGTTGATACTTGGCCTTGTGCCTAATGTTATTACAGCTTATTAGTTGTTCTGTTGCACATCAGGAGATACATATGTGACCGATGGTGTGATGGCTCGAGGTACTTGATGCCCAGTACTAGTTTACCCGTTTATCCTATCCAGCCATCCAGTATAGGTTACTTGGGCAACCAAAAATGAAAGTGAATAAATTTAATGAAATAATGAATATAACAAGTACAAAATAAATAAGATTATCAATAATGATCGAAAATTTGTGTGCATAAAACATCAATACATTCACTGTATATTTATTTTCTGTTATTTCCTTTTATTCTATTATTGGAACTACTAAGCATTATTACTTAGCGCGCTGCATTTTTGCCACGCGTAGGTTCTGGAGAGACCAATAGAGAGCCCAGTAAACCACAGACTGGGTGAGACCATCTGCAGCTCTGCATAGTGTCCGTGTCACCTCACCGTCTTCAGTGCATTGGTAGGACACTAAGTTTTATTTTGGTATTATGTAATCAAACTTTTATTTTCTTATGTATAATTGAGACTTATGTAATGTATTTTGATATTAATGTAAATAGTGAAAATTGTGTTTATGAATGGAAAATTGAGTATTTATTTATGATTTGTATATGAATATCATGAGGAATGCATGAATGAGAAATGGAATTGTTGTTGAAAAATATTGAGACTTTGTTGATGAACTGAAGTTTGGGAATGATTGAAAATATATTAGAAGTGCTTTTCACAGGTTTTGAAGAACTATTTTCTCCGTTTTTAGCCGGTACTCTACCAGATTTTTTATAAAATTTGCGGAACCTCAAATGAATTTATGTTTTAATAAATGACTAAAATGAATGATATTTCACAAATTGTACTTCATAACTATGAAAAAAATAAATAAGGAAAATAAAAATAATTGAAATAAAATAGGATGTTCCGGTACGTGGTGTGGAATATCTTATTCGGCTATTCTATGACGGGTAAGGGATGTCACACATTAAATATACTACAAGGGATTTTAAATCAATTTTCATGAAATTTAAATCATCGATTAAAATCTGATGTTATAAAAATTTTTTAAAATTTCGGCAAAGTGCCGGCTGTATTTTGAGAAAACAGTTCTTCAAACCTGAAAAGGAAAACACTCCCAATATGATTTCTCAAATACAACTCCTATAAACTTCATTTCATCTCACAATTCAATCTCAAAAATCAAATCAATTCATTTTCAAATCAACCTCATCATAAAAGAAACATTTCATTGATTACAAGACTCAAAAATTAATATTACAAAACTATACTGGTAAATGAAATATCAAATTTACATTACAATGATTTTCACTTAATTAAATATGCCAAAATATTTTACAAGAGTTTTTATACAACTGCTCAAATAATTTACATACATATTATTACATGCATACATCAAACCTATGTACATAGGTATACCTATGATATACCTAGAGCTGATCTGAATGTGTCTTCAAGGAGCTGCTACAGAAATTTTCACTCAGTTGCTCTATCCTTACTTTCACCTGCGATAGCATACAAAGCTATCGCTGAGTGGTGAACTCAGTGGTGCGCAACTATAACTTAAAATATAGTACAATATACCTTAGCAAAATTACAGTAAATAATTTAGAAATCTGGATACTCATCAAATTTCAAAAATCAAAATATTCTTTGCCAATAATATAAATCATTTGTATAAAATGACTTTGATCACGAAATTCAATTTATCAAATCACAACTAAACATTTAAGGTAATTCCAGCAATTTATGGAATTAAAGATTGATTTCAATAAAATCAATTATGCGTAAATTCCAATTGAAATCGAAATTCTTTACTATTTAAAAATTCATTCTTTATCTCACTAACTATGTAAGACTAATCCGAAAGGGCCATCTTCGGGGTGATTCTAACTCCCTATGGTCGGGGAGGTCGAATCGGATTCTAACTCCCTATGGTCGGGGAGGTCGAATCATCGTGCACAGTACACACCATAATAATGAAACTTTCAAAAGGGCCGTAACAAAAAAAAAACTTAGATCTAACCTCTAATAAGAGGAGAATCTAAGCATGTGCACGTACCATGGTAATCAAAACAAAGCTAACTCCATTGTCTCCTCAACAAATGGGAGAGACAGGTAATAACCTAGTTAAGCATCTATAGTGAGATATAAAATAATATCATTAATCTTTTTGTCCTTTTTGTACGCATAAATCATAATACAATTGAATTCAAAGTCAATTCCAATATCCAATAATTTTTATGCTTATCACATTTCAAAACATAAATTTGTATTTTTCCATGCAAATTGGCCATCACAATTCAAAACATATTCTACTAAAATTTTCCAAAACATAATTTATTCAATCCACAACAATGATTAATAATTGTTGAAATACCATTTCACAAAACTAAACTCATGCATACGATACCAATTTCAATAATCAGTGAAACAAATTCAATACTTGATAAACATAATACATAGGGAAAATAATGTGATTTAATCATATGAAATTTTCAGAAAAAAAAGTCAATTAAAAACTAATTGTGCATAAACCTCTGATTAATCGCCTCTTAGCCTTGACTCAGTGGGTCTTTTCCCTCCCCAGTGTCTTTTCTAAGTGAAACACACAATTTAAAGTGTTTCAGTACTCATTTAAATTGTTTCAAATAATAAGGTTCAATAATTAAATTTTATTAATACTATTCCTTTTAGTAGTTAACCTATAATGTTGACCTTTAATGCACACTAGGTGAATTAGTTTTAATGTCAGTAATATGTTCCATTTTTCATTTCTCACATGTTGATATATGTTGCCAATTTCATTTCAAAGCTTATTGCATTTTATTGCAATTATTCAGATTTCATGGCCAATGTTTGCTATCTATTAGACCAAGCTACAGTGTAAATTTAATAGATTTCTCTTCATTAAATTTTTTCTCAGTGTGTCTTCTTTAATTTCCTTTTTGAATCACTCCATTTGGAGTTGTATAGCTCAAGTTATGGTCAATTAACCATAACTAGATCAAATCTAAATTTTAGTTTCCTTTTTAGGCATTTTCAGTTCTGACTTTACTAATTTATTTGGACTTTTTTGTAATCACATTATGGTCTACCATTCAATTGTTGTTCTATGTCTTAGGGACAACTATAAATTTTGCTTACCATTTTTCAAGTCTTATAAAATTCTTTATAGACAAATTGTTAACTTAGACTCAAAGGTCCTATATTAGCATGGTCCTCAATTAGGTCAATGGCTTTGACCTTAAATTCTGACCATATACATTTATAATTTGAGGAAGTTGTCTAAAACAAAGTTTTAGGTCTCTTTATTAGCTTTCCAAATTGGTATGGCTTATTTAAATTGGACACTTCTTGTGGGAGATATGCTTATCCGAATTTTTTGGATTTTATGGTTAAATGTGCCAATTCCAGATTTAGTGTGCCAAATTAATCAACTTAATTGACCTAGTTCCCTTGATTTCTGGGTTTTGGTCAAATTACCAATATTGTAGATCTATGTCTTATTGAAATTTTGAGACTAATTTCATGTAATTTGGAGTTCTAAGGACCAAGTTATGGTCATTTTACTATTGCTGGTCAAGTTGCACTTACATTGCAAAGTTTAGGTTATTTTTAGGTCAAAGTTAATTAGGCTAGTTTTTGTAACCCAAATTTGGCGATCATTTTAACTTGGTAATTGGCATTTCTAGGCTTGGTGGTCTTCACCAAAGTTGTAGCCCTATGTCCAAGCTTTCCAATGGTATAAATTTCAGGTCATTTGGACCAGTTTTGAGTGAGTTATGACCAAAATACTAACTACTATTCATATGGTCAAAATATGAGCTCATATGTTAGGTAATTCCATATTTGGTCATTTTTTAAGATCACTTCTAGGCAGAATTTGAGCAACACTTCTACATGAAAGTTGGCCTATTTTTTGTCTAGTTCCACCTCCAATTAGCCTCATACCAATTGGAGCCGCAACTTTACACTTAGAACCTAATTTATACACTGCCAACAATCACAACCTGCATAAGAGAATTTACACTCCCAATTTGACAATCCTCCTCCTCCCAATACTTCAATATTCATTCTTGGTACTTCTATATTTATTCAACACAATTCCAGCAAAGTGAATTGGGCAGAATACTCAAATAATATAGGCTCCCATGGCTGCCTAAAAATAGGCAGTCCAATAACTCAATAATTCCATCAATTTTCATCACCAATCAACTCATCTCAAGCTAAACATAAACTTTACTTAAGAAAGGAAGTGAATTGGACACTTAACTCTTTTTGGAGCTTGTCAAACTTCTTCAAATCTCTCCCTTTTTGCTCCCAAAATACTGCCCAAGGTGTATAAACAACTTTTAATGAAGGAACCTTTAAGATTTCATGGCTTTATCTTGGTGGATGAGAGCATGAAGCTTTGGCCATCCATGGAGTTTCCCTTTGGAATTGAATTCTGCTTGAAGATGAAATGAAGAAGAAGAAGTTGCTGATGTGGGATATGTTGTCCACTTAATGAATATACAAATCCATAGTGCGCCACTAAGGTGGATTAAATGTTTAATAATCCAAATTTTCCCTTAATTGTAATTATGCCCCAAATTCCTCACTATTTACATTTTATGTCAAATTTTCTATTTTCATGACATTTTCAAAATTTAATACTACTAATTTTTCATGGAAATTTAGGTCAAAAGTCAACTCTAGGTATTAATTGACCAAAATGCCTCTCTTCGGGTTGTATTTCGGATTTTTTGGTACTACCGATTAATTCTTTAACCCGCTGATTTCTTTAATTTTCGTTTTTCTTTGTACTAATTAATTAAATTTTCTTTGACATTTTCTAAGTCAATTATACCTCAATAGATGTTTATTTAAGTCTTAAAAATATTTGTTAGGGTTCCCCGCGGTCCAATTTTCATTTCGTCTCTTTTATTTTTTCCTTAATTTTTATGATATTTTCTTTTAATTTATTTCATCATTTTATGCCTGTTTATTATCACTAAAGTGTAGTTCCAGACATCCTGACTTGTCCGGACTGACATTAGGTCACCGGAGTAATTGAATGTACGGACTACGTAAAGTGAGGGCGTTACAATCATTCACTTCAATTCCTCATTATACTTAGCCAAATGGTCACTAATTGACCATTAGAACTTCCATTTACCATCAATATGGTATGATTCTAAACTCATTCCTTAATTAAAATAATTTAATAATTAACACACTTCTAATTCAATATAGAGCTTCTAGCCCATAATATCACATTTCTAGAAAAAAATCTAGCTCTTTAACATCTATGATAGACTAAAATCTCAAAGCTCTATTTATCAACAAGTTCCAACTAATTTTTTACTTATGTCCTAGAAGTTACTATTCACTTGACTATTTCCATTCAAATGTTGACTTTTTGATTTATAATAAATTTGTGGAGCCTAAGTTCACCAAGATACTACATTTTGCATTTTATTTTTGTTGGCATTAATTGCCAAACTCAATTCATAGCTTCTTAAGTTTTATTTCAAATTTTTAGAATTTGAGGTCCATATTCACAGTTCCATTGGACCTTGCTACAGTAAAAACTTTGTGACACCCCTATGTTTGGTAGTGCGTTCTACTGTTCCGATGACCAATGTCTGTCCGGACAGCTAGGATGCCTAGAACTACATTTAAATGTTAGTGAGAAGACATAAAATAATGAAATACAAGAAAGGAAAATACAAGAAAAACAAAGAAAAATTAATAGCAAGGAAATGTAACCAAGTTAAACGAGCCGAAAACCGTAGCGATGGGTGATCGCAACGGGAAGTTGCGGCGTGGACTGTTGACTAGCCCTGGACTGCGGGGAACCCTGGAAAATATTTTTAGGACTTAAATAAACATCTATTGAAGTAGAAAATGACATTGGAAATGTGAAAGAAAAATTAATTAATTAGTACAAAAAAAAAAAACGAGAAATCGAGAAACCGACAAAAATCGGTGTTACCAAAAAATCAGAAATACAACCCGAATAGGGGCATTTTGCTAAATTGACACCCCGAGTTGTCTTTTAACCTAAATTTCCATTAAAAATAAATGACATTAAACTTTGAAAATGTCATAAAAAAAAGTAAATTGTGGTACATAATTTAAATAGTAAATGAAATGAGGAAAATGTGGGAATTTAGAAACTTTGGAATAAATAACAAATATATTACATTAGTGCTACACTAAAATTATATTTGGGACACCTAAAGATTGAAGTGGGACAGGTGTAGGATCATTTACCTTCTTCTTCCTCACAAATTCACTTTGGCCGAATTCCTTCTCCCATGAAATCCTCCATTGCTTTCCACTATTAAGCTTAAGTCCACCATTGATTTAGCAATCTTTTTCACTAGGTTCCTTCACTAAACCTTACCTACACACCTTGGGCAGCAATAAGGGAGCAAGAAAGATAAGTTTTGGTGAGTTTTAAAGAAGCTTCAAAAGAGGTAAATGGTTATTTTCAATTCTTGTTTCATTAAAAGTGTAACTAAGGTTGTGGGTAGTTGATTTATGGAAGAATTTTTGAGGTTTGATGAATTGTTGGCGATGGAGCATTTCGGCAGCCATGGAACTTCACCATGTTCAACTTATCTTTGCATGTAAATGGTTGTTTGAGATGTTAAATTAAGTGTTTAAATGTATTGGAGTTGGTTTTCATGTATAAAGTTTGATTTATAAGCTTGAAAAGTGAAAATGAACGTTGACGTGTATGTGTAATTTTTGGGCAGCCTCAAAATGAAAATTAGTAATGTTCAAATTCATGAAATGTTGTTGAAGTGTTGTACAAAAAAATGGCAGCCTATGTGTATGGAATAGTAGTGATAGGTATGTAGTTTGATGATGGAAGTATGTGTGATAATTAGAAGTATTTATGTGTATATATTGTTGGGATTGAACTTTGTGAATTGTGACTGCATTTGGTGTATTTTGAAGTGGTTATATTCTGTCCAAGTTGACCTATAATGTAGAGAATTGAATGGTTTTGGTTAGTGCCAAATGCATAATGGTATGGAGAAGTGAAGATGTAATTGGTAAACATGTGTTTGGTTTGGTGTTTAAAAAGCATGTAGAGGGTAGTGTGCAAATGGACCTATAACCCTAAGTGTGCGGCTCCATGGTATAAGGCCAATTGGAGGTGAAACTAGGCACAAAATGTGCCAACTTTCATGAAGAAAGCCTACCTAAATTCTATCCAGAAAGTGACTTGAGAAATGACCAAATCCGGATTAGTGACTTGAAAGCCTGAAAATTGACCATTTGGGCAGCGGTTAGTGTTTTGACCATAACTCATTCCAAATAGGTCCAAATGACCTGAAAGTTTTACCATGAATATGTTAGACATAGATCTACAATTCTTATGAGGACACCAAAGCCCAGAAATGGCCAGAACCAAGTCAAATAGCTTGCACAAGTTCGGGTACCAAAACTGCCAGAACTAAATGTGACATAAAATTGACCAAATTTTGTACTAAAGGTGCAATCTGTCCAGCTTTAGTAAATTGACCATATCTTGGTCTATACAACTCAGAATGACCTGAAATTTTGCTCCGATTGCAATAAGACATAGAGCTACAATTTTGCTTCTTCGACCAGAAGCTAAAAACCAAGAAAAATAGGACTTTAAGCTAGACCAATCTAGCACATAAAAATTGAGAACTTGACATTTACATACAATGATGCTTGAAATAATTTGGCAATGAATGCCAACTTGTAAAAGTGGTAAATTACACTATATTGGTAGCATATTGAAATGCAAAATGTGACATATTGGTAACATTAAACCTATTTCACATAGAGTGCATCAAGGTCAATATTATAGGTTGACTAAGAAAAACAATAGAAATAAATAAATTAATTATTAAACCTTATGATTAGAAACAATTTAACTGGGTACTGAAACACGTTAAATTGTGTGTTTCTGTTGAAAAGAATATTGAAGAGCATAAGGAGCATTGAGTTAAGGCCAAAAGGTGACTCATCCGAGGTCTGTGCATAATACTTTTTATATTCACTGCTTTCACTAGAAAATTTATTTGGAGAAATGAGTTATGAATAGTTTTTTATTGTTTTGGCTTTGGGAATATTATTTGGAAATTATTGTGTTGCCTACTTTGCAAATGGAAATTTTGAGATAAAATGTGATTTGTGGTTTGTATGAAATATTTAAATATTGTGATTTGGAATTATTTTGATTCACACTTGGGATGATAATTATTATGTTCCTACTCTATTTATGGGGTGAGTATGACTATATTCCTCCCTCTTTGACTTGCCAATCTGAGGTGAGTATGGATGAGCACTCATTATTTAGCTAGCTACCTTCCTCATTGATTTCGATTATTGGGGTGAGTATGTCTTGTCGTGGTTTACAACACAGCATATTTGGAAAAGTTTGTGTCATGACCTAAGTTGTGTTATTGATTGGCAACACTGTGTTATTCAATTGTTTGATCAAATTTATATTATATGAGCATTTAAAAATTATGACATGAAATTGTGAATCATTTGAATTGTGAATTGTCAATAAAAGTTTTATATACCACATTTTAAATTGTTATTGTGCACCACTGAGTAAATTTTACTAAGCGATAGCTTTTTCATTACTGTCGCAGGTAGACAAACAGACAGAGCAGCAGAGTAGGCTGCTTGTGCTATATTTTGGGATTTCACCGGGTATATATATACCATATTCTATAATTTTTGTTGTAATGTATGTACACTGTATGTATATATTGTACTTGGTCTTGAGCAGTTGTAAACTAAAATTGTAAATTATTTTGGCTTGTAAAAATAATGTGACATGTTTCCTTTATCTCAGTTTTTGGAAACACTGGAAAATTGATTGTTAAACTGAGTTGATAATGTTGAGAAATTTATTGTGTTAAACAAATTATTGGAAGTGCTTTTTACAGGTTTTTGAAGAATTGTTTTATTCAAAATACAGATGGCACTCTGTCAAAATTTTTACAGAAACTATTGACACTCAGATTTGTTATTTTGTTTCACTTCAGTTAAAAACTTTTTTATATACCTGTCAAAAGTGCTCACCACTATAAAAAGAAATAAGAAAAGGTTTTAAAATCTCTTGTATTGTATTTAATGAGTTATCAGTAGGTGAAGTTTGGTAATTCATTAGGTATACTATGGGATCATATTATGCCTTACGGAGGGGTGGGGTGTGACATGTTTTAGTGTTATCAGAGCTAGTTTTTAAATTATGTTTTGACCTGTAATGTGAATATTCTTTCTTCATAGAACAACTGCTCAATGTCATGGTTTGATACATACAGTACATTACATTATAAATATGCATTAACGGGAGGAAATCTCCTTATGTTATTTGTTCAGAAGGTATAATACCCTCTAATTGACTATGGAAGAAGGGGATTGTTCAGTCAATCAATCAGTAGAGGCTGAGGTACAAGAGGAAGTCCCAGCCCTTCAAAATGTGAGTGGATCAGCTGCACCAACCCCCTTAATACCACACTTCCCTACTCAATTTGCTCAGCAAATGGGTACGATGTTCCAACAGAGGACTAGTAACATGCCCACTCAAGCCCCACTGTAGACACCAGTAGTACAACCACAGCCTTTAGCTAGGCAGTACAATAAGTTGATTAAATATGGGGCTACTGAGTTCAAGGGGACAGTGGATCCGCTAGAGGCAGAACAATGGTTGGAAAGGATGGAAAGAGTTTTTAGGAAGCTGTACTACACCGATGAGTTGAAGTTTGAGTACTCATTCTCACTTCTACAGGGGGATGCATATGACTGGTGGAAAACCATTCCCTATAGTTTGGTAGAACTTCCGGGGCTGACATGGGATGACTTTCTAAGAGAATTCAAACAAAAATATGTCCCAGATGCCTATGTGGACCAGAAGCTACAGGAGTTCTTAAGCCTGAAACAAAGGAACATAATAGTGGTAGAATATGAGAGAAACTTCTCTCGATTGAGTCATTATGCAGGAAGCCTGCTTACCACTCTTAGAGACAGATGTAAACATTTTGAGGCCGGGTTAAGGCCTAGTCTAAGAATGCAAGTTGCAGGGTTCCGACACCAGAGTTTCTCAGAGCTAATATCGCAAGCCCTGGAACTGAAAAGAGTTAAGAATGAAGAAACAGTTAAAAAGGGTACAAAAGAAAAAGAGAGAATTAGAAAGACTACTGATCAAGTTCCTGATAGTGGGTTAAGAAAAAGAAAGCACATTAGAGGATCTAGCTCACGCGAATCAGGTAGAGATAGATTTTCTGGATAGAAACCACCCCGATAGAATCAGCAAACTCAATAGAAACCCAAAAATGCATTGTCAAATCGACTTTGCGAAACTTGTGGTAAACCACATAGTGTAGTATATTATAGAGCTATAGGAGCATGTTTTAATTGTGGAGAGACTAGTCATTTTGCTAAGGATTGTATAAATCCATGCCGTTCTGGATCATTTATTACACCAGAGGGATCAACCCAAGTTTTTACCCCAAAGAGTTCACCATCAGTTAGTAGAGGAAGAGGTAGAGGTAGGGGTAGTACACCTAGAAGTTAGAGTACTGTGAATCAACCAAAACAAGGTGATGCTTCAATTAGAATATACACTATATAGTAGAGGGAAGAGGCTAAAACTTCTGACATTTTTGCTGGCACTTTTTCAATTTTTAACTAAGATATATATATATATATATATATATATATATATATATATATATATATATATATATATATATATATATATATATTGTTTGACTCGGGATCTACATACTTTTATGTTAGTGCCAGCATTGTTTGCCTTCCTGTTGTCCCTCGTATAAAAAAAAATTATCAGTTACCTAAAAGTAAGTTACAGTAATGGAATTGCTCTGGATGAGGGCAAAGATGTTACAGTTAGTAATTGTCAATGGATATTGTAATCAGAATAAGTTTCGAATATTAGTGAATTCGAGAAGGATAAAATATAGAAAAGTTTGATCCATTAGAATGTATCGTAGTAACTATGCAATGTTCTTGATGTTTGTACTGTAAGTTGCAGATTACAGTATTGACTTGAGATTATTGTGTAGAGCTATGTACTACTCGATAGTACACCAAGATGAGAATAGTTGCCAACGGCATCTGTTTTGGTATAGTTATGCTAGGACATAATTTTATTGTTGGAAATGAGTTTGAAAATCCTACTTATGGATTTAAAACTCAAAAGTTAGAATATCGAAAGGTTATAGTTTAGTACAAAAGGAAGTAGGTTATAGAATATTATTAGATAAAAAGAGTTGTGGAAGTAAAAATTTGAACAGTTGGTTCAGATATAACAAAGAAATGTTACAAATATGAGTAAGATTGTTGACTAGAATGGTCAGAGGACTAATGATTAGATAAATAATTTTAACATAACCTCAATGGTCATTCAATGAGAAAACATGAACCGAAATATTAGACAGAATAATAGTAAAAGAAGATTGGTGTTATACAAACAAATTAAATGTTGTATTAGATTGTTAAAAGTCTTATACAAATTCAAAGAAAAGAAGATTATACGATCATATAGAAAGGAGAAAATAAACGTATGACTATTGTAAGACGGCTATTGGGTAAAATTTTGCGGATGAAATTATTTTAAGGGGGGGAGAATTGTAACACCCCTGTGTTCGGTAGTGCGTTCTACTGTTCCGGTGACCAGTGTCTGTCTAGACAGCTAGGATGCCTAGAACTACATTTAAATGTTAGTGAGGAGACATAAAATAATGAAATACAAGAAAGGAAAATACAAGAAAAATAAAGAAAAAATAATAGCATGGAAAAGTAACCAAGTTAAATGAGCTGAAAACCGTAGTGATGGGTGACCGCACCGGGAAGTTGCGGTGTGGACTGTTGACTAGCCCTGGACTGCAGGGAACCCTAAAAAATATTTTTAAGACATAAATAAACATCTATTTAAGTATAAATGACATTGGAAATGTCAAAGAAAAATTAATTAATTAATACAAAAAAAACGAGAAATCGACAAAATCGGTGTTACCGAAAAATCAAAAATACAACCCGAATAGGGGCATTTTGGTAAATTGACATCCCGAGTTGTCTTTTGACCTAAATGTCCATTAAAAATAAATGATATTGAACTTTGAAAATGTCATAAAAAAAAAATTAAATTATGGTACATAATTTAAATAGTAAAAGCATTGAGGAAAATGTGGAAATTTAGAAACTTTGGAATAAATAACCAATATATTACATTAGTGCTCCACTAAAATTATATTTTGGACACCTAAAGATTGAAGTGGGATAGGTGTAGGATCATTTGCCTTCTTCTTCCTCACAAATTCACTTTGGCCGAATTCCTTCTCCCATGAAATCCTCCATTGCTGTCCACCAGTAAGCTTAAGTCCACCATTGATTTAGCTATATTTTTCACTAGGTTCCTTCACTAAACCTTACCTACACACCTTGGGTAGCAATAAGGGAGCAAGAAAGATAAGTTTTGGTGAGTTTTAAAGAAGGTTCAAAAGAGGTAAGTTGTTATTTTCAATTCTTGTTTCATTAAAAGTGTAACTAAGGTTGTGGGTAGTTGATTTATGGAAGAATTTTTTAGGTTTGATGAATTGTTGGTGATGGAGCATTTTGGCAGCCATGGAACTTCACCATGTACAACTTATCTTTGCATGTAAATGGTTGTTTGAGATGTTAAATTAAGTGTTTAAATGTATTGGAGTTGATTTTCATGTATAAAGTTTGATTTGTAAGCTTGAAAACTGAAAATGAAAGTTGATGTGTATGTGTAATTTTTGGGTAGCCTCAAAATGGAAATGGTAATGTTCAAATTCATGAAATGTTGTTAAAGTGCTGTACAAAAAAATGGCAGCCTATGTGTATGGAATAGTAGTGATAGGTATGTGGTTTGATGATGGAAGTATGTGTGATAATTAGAAGTATTTATGGGTATATATTGTTGGGATTGAACTTTGTGAATTGTGATTGCATTTGGTGTATTTTGAAGTGGTTATATTCTGTCCAAGTTGACCTATAATGTAGAGAATTGAATGGTTTTGGTTAGTGCCAAATGCAGAATGGTATGGAGAAGTGAAGATGTAATTGGTAAACATGTGTTTGGTTTGGTGTTTGAAAAGTATGTAGAGGGCAGTGTACAAATGGGCCTATAACCCTAAGTGTGTGGCTCCAATTGGTATTAGGCCAATTGGAGGTGAAACTAGGCACAAAATGTGCCAACTTTCATGAAGAAAACCTACCTAAATTCTGTCCAGAAAGTAACTTGAGAAATGACCAGATCCGGATTAGTGACTTGGAAGCCTAAAAATTGACCATTTGAGCAGCAGTTAGTGTTTTGACCATAACTCACTCAAAACAGGTCCAAATAACCTGAAATTTTTACCATGAATATATTAGACATAGATCTAAAATTCTTATGAGGACACCAAAGCCTAGAAATGGCCAGAACCAAGTCAAATAGCTTGCTCAAGTTCGGGTACCAAAACTTCCAGAACAAAATGTGACCTAAAATTGACCAAATTTTGCATTAAAGGTGCAATCTGTCCAGCTTTAGTAAATTGACCATATCTTGGTCTATACAACTCAGAATAACCTGAAATTTTTCCCCGAGTGCAATAATACATAGAGCTACAATTTTTCTTCTTTGACCAGAAGCTAAAAACCAAGAGAAATAGGACTTTAAGCTAGACCAATCTAGCACATAAAAATTGAGAACTTGACATTTACATACAATGATGCTTGAAATAATTTGGCAATGAATGCCAACTTGTAAAAATGGTAAATTGCACTATAATGGTAGCATATTGAAATGAAAAATGTGACATATTGGTAACATTAAACCTAATTCACCTAGAGTGCATCAAGGGTCAATATTATAGGTTGACTAAGGAAAACAATAGAATTAAATAAATTAATTATTAAACCTTATGAATAGAAACAATTTAATTGAGTACTGAAACACTTTAAATTGTGTGTTTCAGTTGAAAAGGATATTGAAGAGCATAAGTAACATTGAGTCAAGGTCAAGAGGTGACTCATCTGAGGTCTGTGCATAATACTTTTTATATGCACTGCTTTTACTAGAAACTTTATTTGGAGAAATGAGTTATGAATAGTTTTTTTATTGTTTTGGCTTTGGGAATATTATTTAAAAATTATTGTGTTGCCTGCTTTGGAAATGAAAATTTTGAGATAAAATGTGATTTGTGGTTTGTATGAAATATTTAAATATTGTGATTTAGAATTGTTTTGATTCACACTTGGCATGACAATTACTATGTTCCTACTCCATTTATGGGGTGAGTATCACTATATTCCTCCCTCATTGACTTGCCAGTCTGAGGTGAGTATGGATGAGCACTCATTATCTAGCTAGCTACCTCCCTCATTGATTTTGATTATTGGGGTGAGTATGTCTTGTCGTGGTGTACAACACGGCATGTTTGGAAAAGTTTGTGTCATGACCTAAGTTGTGTTATTGAGTGGAAACACTGTGTTATTCAATTATTTGATCAAAATTGTGTTATATGAGTATTGAAAAATTGTGACATGAAATTGTGAATCATTTGAATTGTGAATTGTCAATAAAAGTTTTATATACTGCATTTTAAATTGTTATTGTGCACCACTGAGTAAATTTTACTAAGCGATAGCTTTTTCATTGCTGTCACAGGTAGACAGACAGACAGAGTAGTAGAGTAGGCTGCTTGTGCTACATTTTGGGATTCCGCTAGGTATATTGAGTATACCATTTGTAATTTTTGTTGTAATGTATGTACACTGTATGTATATATTGTACTTGGTCTTGAGCAGTTGTAAACTAAAATTGTAAATTATTTTGGCTTGTAAAAATATTGTGACATGTTTCCTTTATCTCAGTTTTTGGAAACACTGGAAAATTGATTATTGAACTGAGCTGATAATGTTGAGAAATTTATTGTTTTGAACAAATTATTAGAAGTGCTTTTTACAGGTTTTTGAAGAACTGTTTTATTCAAAATACAGATAGCACTCTACCAAAATTTTTACAGAAACTATTGACACTCAGATTTGTTATTTTGTTTCACTTCAGTTAAAATTTTTTTTATATACCTGTCAAAAGTGCTCACCACTATAAAAAGAAATAAGAAAAGGTTTTAAAATCCCTTTTTGTATATTTATTGAGTTATCAGTAGGCAAAGTTTGGTAATTCATTAGGTATACTATGGGATCATGTTATGCCTTACGGAGGGGTAGGGTGTGACAAACTTGACAAATCTTTCTTCATGAAAGTTGTTTCTTTATGTGTCTTCTTTAATTTCCTTTTTAAATCACTCCATTTGGAGTTTTTTAGCTCAAGTTATGGCCTAAATACCATAAGTGGCTGGATAGAGCAGTACCCAGAATTTATGGGCAAAATCCATTCTGGCAGTTTTGGTGTCCTGAGTTTGGTGGGCAATTTCACTATGTTCTGGTCAAAATTTGGAGTTGTGTCCTTCATTAAAGTTGTCCTAAATTTTCTAAGCTTTTTATTGATATAAATTTTAGGTTAATTGGACATTTCTACAGTGAGTTATAACTTGTTCATTTGGACAATTTCCAGGGACAGCATATTAATCACCCATATTAGGTCAATTTTTAATGCAACTTAGGTTGGTTTTCTGGGCTAGGTTTCTTCATTAAAGTTATGCCATTTTATGCCTAGTTTCATTTTCAATTGGCCTTGAACCAATTGGAGTAACATAGCGCAAGTTATAACCCTAGGAATACACTGGACTTAAGTCTAGTATTCTAGCACAATGAGGGCAGCATACCACTTTCAATTTCAAGGCCACAATTACTTCCAATTTAGTGTCAAACTTCATCAAATGGTCACTAATTGACCATTAGAACTCCAATTAACCATTCAAACACAATATCTCCAATTTTCATACTAACCCTAATTGATCAAAATCTCATTCTCTTACAAACTCAAAAAGATTCAACTCCATTCAACTCCAATTCATATGTATAAATTAATTGACATTAATAAACAAACTTAATTGTAACTAAACCATCAAAACCCTAACCCTCTCTTGGCTGCCACAATTCATACATACTCCTACATAAGTGTTTTATTCAATTTCTTAACGATTTCTCATTCACTTTAACTTCCTAACATGGAATAAAAAGAGAAATGTAAGAGTTATCACTAACCTTTTTGAAACCAAGCTTGAGCTTGTTATTCTTCAAGATTTCTCCTAGAACCATAATAATCATAATCAATTATAACTTCACTTTCCCAAATTAAATATCCAATAAAAATTCAATAGCATTTCCCCTTAAATTGGACTAAACTCCTATCATAAATCTCAAATCCACAAACCATTAATACCCAATCTGGCAGCTTGTGTATTCAAATTTATATATAATGATCTAACTGTCAGATAAATCCCAAAATTTAACCATATATTCAAGACATCCCTATATAATATCAGCAAAAATTTTAGCATCAAATCGTCTCTATATCATGAGATATCAAAATATTCATTCAACCATTCAAAATCTGAATTTTTGCAAAAATCAGTCTTACTTAGACAGCTCATGCAAAACAATTTATATCTCATAACCACATGTTTAAAATTCACCAAATTTTAACACAACAGCCTCAACATCCCAAATATCATTTGTACCAAATTTCATAATTTTATAAGCATCCTAACTATTTATTTTTCTCAAATTTCAGTAGCTAAAATTCAGAATTCAACCTGCAGACAGCCTGTGTTCAACAATATATTTCTCCAAATCCAACCGTTGAACAATTACCAAATTTTAACCATAACTTATACACATACATAGCTCAAACATATCTAAAAATCAATGGTATAGGTTGAGCCAAACTCACCTGGATGGAAGAGAAACATGGTGCCCTTGCTGAACCCCTGTTTCTGCTACTGTTCATCTCCTTCTCCTTCTTCCTTTCTTTCTTTCTTTTCCTTTTCTCTCTCTCTCTCTCTTGATTCGGGTGAAGAAGAAGAAGAAACCAGAATTTTTCTTTCCAATTTTCCCTCATTTAACTCTTTTTAATTGGCTTGGTGAGTTGTGATTGGTGGAGAGCTATCTAATGACATCATGTGATGTTATATTTCCCATTTAATTCATTTTCTTTTTCTTTTCTTTTCTACTCATTTTCAATTCAATTTTTCGCAATATTTATTCACATTTTATGTCATAATAATTATTTAATTAACTAGACAAGTCGGCCAAATCATCTCTGAAGACAAAATGACCAAAATGCCCTCTGTTTGGCTTATTGAGCCAAAATCGTCTGTACCTATCTAAAAATTTTTCTAAGGCTTTTCTTGGAATTTTAATGCCATAGAAACCTCAATGACTCTTCTTTGGAGTCTCAAAAATTATTTCATGAATTTTTCCCTGGGTTTAGGGTTTCTAGCTGCGAGGACCGCAACTTCCCACTGTGTTACCCATCGCTAGGGCACCGGCTTATTTAACTTAGTTGTATTTTATTTTTAAAATTTTTCATACATTTTTCTTATTATTATTTGAGTTATTTATGACTCCTCACTCTAGTCTAAATATTTTTTCAAATGTTCTAGCTGTCCGGATTGACACCAGTTACCAAAATAGTAGAAGGTATGGAATTGCTACAATAAGGGTGTTACATAAAATAAGCATCATCTTCAAGGAAAGAGAACTTACCCGTGGACGAGTTGCCATCGGTTCTCAAGGAGACCAATCTCCAGTCTATTAGGCAAGAGTATAACCTTCCAACTGACTCCTTCGAACTTATCAGATGTCATGGCGATCTCCAAGCCAATCATTTCTTTAAAGAAACCGACCTGATCATGGTATATGAAGAACAATTGAAAGTCGAGCTTCAGTTTCCCCTGAATGAATTCTATAGAGCCATTCGGAAGTTCCATCATATTTGTGTAGCCTAGGTGCATCTGAACTCTTAGCAGACTCTGGTGACTTTTAAAGGTTTATGCTGAGCTAAAAAGCTTGAGCTTATGACGAAGGTTTTTGCTGAGTTGCATAGGCTTGCTCGGTAGAAAATGATAAATATTGGTTTTTCCTAGCCAAGCCGAACTACAGGCTCTTCACCAATCTCCCTTTTTTGTTGAAGAACTAGAAAGATCGATTTTTTATATTGGGGAGCAAAGACCTGAATGGCTTTGACAGTATTCCACGTAGTTGGCAGTATTTGGTTCCTTCAGTTCTAAAGAAAATCACCCTAAATAAAGATGAGGATGCCATCATGCAGGAGTTGAAGGATCAGGCGGCCACTCATAAGTACTCATGTTTAGACTCTGTTATGGTCAAACTAAAATAGTGGTTGATGCAAGTGATCGCTTGTGAGGACTATGAGCTATAAATCTCTTACCTCGGCCCCTAGATCGATATAATTTAGATCTTCCATCTCCTAACTTTGGTGATCTCACTAACTTGTTCTCAGTACAGGTATGGCAAAAGGTGAGAGTGCCAAGGAGAGCCATAAGCGAAAAAGGGAGCTCGCCCAAAAAGTGCAAAAGATGAAAGTCGTTGCTACTGCTGCTGCTCAAACACCAAGGCAGGACTTGGTAGAAGTACCAAGCTCTCCGTTCGACCTCCAGAGTAGCCAGCCTCAGAGGTAGAGGTGGTTCCTTCTGCACCTCAACAAGCCAAACCTCCACCTCCGCTGATCTCTTCAAGTGCAGAAGGGGGGCCTTCCTAACCAGTCGTAAGGACTCTTTCTTAAGGTGCTCAGGTCCTTATCCATTCTCTGGAAAGGAACAGTTTAGTTCGGGGTAATCTTGACCTAGCCAAGGTCCTAGGCACCACTATTAGTTTTCAAGAAGATCGGAATAGATTGGCCCTGGATAGCATTGACGATCTCCTAGCTCAGATGATGAGCTTGGGTTTGGAGACCATTGCGAACCAACATATAATTAGAGAAAAGGCCCATCTCTTGAGACAAGAGATTCTGAAGGTGGTCCAAGACACAGCTTCCACCAAAGTCCAGCTTTCAACTGCTCAGGACTACATCGCCCAGATAGAAGATCGAGCGAAATCTTAAGAGGAAAGGATAGCTGAACTAGAGCTGGAACTTGAAGACGCTCGGGCTTGCTGATCTGCCAATGTCACTCGACTTACCGAAGAGATCAAGGCAAAAGAAGAAGAGGCCCTGGCGAGAGAGGCCGGTGCTTATGTGAATGCTCATGGTGATCTTCTGGCCAAGCTCGTGAAGCGCCATCCTGAGTAGGACTTGTCTTGGATGGTGGATCTCATCCCAAGAGCTGAAGAAGACAGCAAGGAAGAGCCTGAGAGAGAGAGAGGGAATGAAAAAACTGAAAATGCACCTGAAGAGCAGGTTAGGGGAGACCCTTCTGCTGAATGAATTGTATATTTTTATATTTTGAAATGAATCTAAGTCTTTTTCATGCTCAATTTTCTTGATGAGATCAGAAAACATCCAAACCAATTTGTTTGAGTATTTAATCAATTGAATATAGTTGAACATTAAACCTGAGACTGGTTATTAATCATAAAACTTCAAGCCACTTTAAGAGATCGGAAAACCATTATACCTGAACATGAGATTGGACGGTGCTATGACCGAATATCGATTGAAACCTTGAAACATTTAAAGAGTAATTTGGTAGAATTGTGAAGATTTGAAAATGACTTGAGCTTATTAAGGTCGGAATCATTATTTAGAGATCAGATAAAACCTTAGCTTTGCTAAGAAATATTTGAACAATTCGAGCGAGATATCTGATCACAAAACTATACGCAGATTTGGAATTCTGAGGTATTTGAACATATTGAGATCGAAAAACAATAGCATGTAAGGTTGAATGGTCCGGAGATTCAATATTAATCTGAACACATCGAATAAAGACGAAGAGATCAGAAAATAATCTAACTTGAATGTGAGATCGAGTTATTCCGAAGACAAACCATTGTTGAGTTTAGAAAGGTGACCTGTGATCGGGTCATTAGTTAAGAATGGATAACATTAAGATGGATAATGCATTCAAGAAAACATGATGAAATTTCAATCTCATTACAACTTTAAAAGAAAATTGTATATTAAGTTATGCATTTGAGGGTCGACTAAAATATGGTGTCTACAGTGATACCACTCACAAAGCCTCTTGTGTCAGCCTTGCCAAGAGAAAGGTAATTTTAACAAAATACCATGATGAGGATATCCTAGAACAATAAGGTTTAAGGGAATAAGTTAATTTATATTCTTGAAAATACTGGATGGACTAGGTTAGCAACCCTATCATACCCAACATATAAAGAGCTCATTATAGAGTTTTTGGGAAGTTTTAAGACCATATTATGGCATGGTAGTAGAAAGGAAAGAGCCCAAATTGAGTTAAGACTGATGAGGGTGGATAGAGCGATGAACATGGATGAATTTAATGCTATCTTTGGGTTTTATAGCAATGGTTTTCAATAAATCCCTGTAGATAGGTCTGTGTGCAATGGAGTGACCTTTTTACGTACTGCAACACCAAACACATCAATTACTAGCCCAACAGATCCAAATCCTCTAGCTTGACAAACCTAGCCCTTAGATACCTTTATCACCTATCAGCTCACACCATCATGGGTAGAAGAGATAGTTTAAGAGTAGTAAATGCCAATAAGTTATTCTTCCTATGATGTATGTTGAACAATGTAGAATGAGATGATTCTCATTGATTTCAATTAATCTGTACATGGGTATTTATATACAATTGATTCCTATAATTGTGTTATACTAATTAGGAAGAAATCCTAAATAAGAAATCCTAAATAGGAATACAGAATCTGAGAATATACATTTGAAATAATATAATGATTGACTTTCCATAACACTCCCCTCAAGTTGGAGCATAGATGTTAATCATGCCCAACTTGTTACAAATGTAGTCAATCCTAGCTCCATTGAGCTTTTGTGAAAATATCTCCTAACCGCTCTCCGGTTTGATATGTCTGTTGAGATGATCATTGTTGAATCTTTTCACGAACAAAGTGACAATCAATCTCAATATGTTTGGTCCGCTCATGAAATACCGGATTAGAAGCAATATGGAGAGCGACTTGATTATCACACCACAATTTCGCAGCGGGGTCTTAAAACTGTCTCATCTAGTAATTGAAATATCCACATTACCTCACATCGATTGTGCCATGGCTCAGTATTCGGATTCACACTAGATCGAGAAACTACACTCGCTTCTTGCTTTTCCAAGACACCAAATTTCCTCCAACAAAAACGCAATATCCATAGTTGACCTCCTATCAACCTTAGATCCAGCCAGTCGGCATCGAAAAACATTCAACATTCAAATGCCCATGATTACCATATAACAAACCTCTTCCTGGAGCTCCTTGGATAGCACAAGATTTGTCCCAAGGCTTCCCAATGAGCAACGGTTGGGAAGACATAAAGCGACTTACCACACTAACGGCATAAGCAATGTTAGGACGAGTGTGATAAGGTAGTTCAATTTTCCTACCAATCTCTGTATCTCTGGATCTTCAAACAACTCACTATCCCACAACTACTTGATTATAAATTTGGAGTCATTGGTGCACTACAAGGCTTAGCACCTAATTTTCCTGTCTGTCAATAGATCGAGGACATATTTTCTTTGAGACAAGAAAATACCCTTCTTACTTCTCATAACTTCAATACCCAAAAATACTTTAATAATCCCAAGTCTTTGGTCCAAACTGGGTTTGGAGGAAGGTTTTAAGAGATGAAATACTGCAGAGTCACTCCCGGTGATGATAATGTCATCCATATAGACTACCGTGAGAATTAGACCAGACCTCAGTTGCTTATAAAATATTGAGTGATCACACTTACTCTTTTGCATACCAAATTCAAAGATCTTGCTTCATGAATCTCCCAAACCAAGCCCTAGGACTTTGTTTCAAGCCATAAAGAGACTTCCGAAGTCTACAAACTTTACCCAACTCCCCCTGAGCAACAAACCCAGGTGGTTGCTCCATATACACCTCTTCCTGAAGATCACCATGAAGGAAAGCATTCTTGATATCCAATTGGTACAGGGCCAATCATATGTAGTGCTAAAGAGATAAACAAGCGAGCAGTAAGTTTAGCTACGGGAGAAAAAGTGTCGAGTAATCAACCCCATATGTCTGAGCATATCCTTTTGCTACAAGGCGTGCTTTTAACCTAGCCACAGAACCATCAGTATTTACCTTTACTGTAAATACCCATTTGCAACCAATAGCTTTCTTACCAGTGGGAAAAGGCAGCGATTCCCATGTACCATTAGCATCTAAAGCCACCATTTCCTCTTTCATAGCGGACACACGGCCAGGATGAGACAAAGGCCTCACCAATGATTAGGGATAGGAGCGAGTCTAAAGAAGTAACAAAACACCGAGAACAAGAAGACAATTGATTATAAGAAACAAAAGAAGAGATAGGGTAAGTACATGAACGTTTACCTTTACGAAGAGCAATGGGTAAGTCTAGATCGAATCATGATCGTGATGAGTGCAGGATCTCCCAACGAAGTAGCCGGTGGAGAATCGAGTCGGTAATCTCAATTTCTGGAATAAACATGAACAACGGGAGGCCGAGTAGGTCTAGAGACGTAAGAAAGCAGTGTGAGAGAGGACTAGACATTCGCTGGATAGTATATATTAAGATATCATCCTCCTCCCTTTGACTCTCATACACAGATGATTGAGAAAAAAATGGAGTGGACTCAAAAAATGTGACATCTGCAGAAACAAGATAACGATTAAGAGTAGGAGAGAAACAATGTACCCTTTTTGGATCCGGAGTACCCAAGGAAGACACATTTGAGAGACTTTGGATCCAATTTAGTAACTGTGGACGAACATCACGTACAAAAGTAGTACAACCAAACATACGGGGTTCAACAGGAAACAAAGATTTTGTAGGGAACAAAGTATTATAAGGAATATCCCCATTAAGGAGAAGGCGGCATACGATTGATCAAAAAACATGCCGTAGAAACTGCATCCGCCCAAAAGTGTTTAGGAACTTTCATCTGAAAAAGAAGAGCACGAGTTACCTCAAGAAGATGTCGATTTTTTCTTTCAGCCACGCCATTTTGGGATGGGGTATCCACACAGAAGACGATGAAGAATGCCATTTTGTGTCATATAAGTGAAATTGTCTTTGAAAAATATTCTTTAGCATTGTCACTTCTTAATATGCGCATGAAATATTAAATTGAGTTTTGATTTCATTACAAAGGCACAAAAGATAGAAAATAACTCGAACGATTCTTCATTAAATATAACCAGGTAACACGAGTAATCATCAACAAAAGTAACAAAATAACGAAATCCAGTTTTAGAAGTAATGTAACAAGGACCCCAAACATCGGAATGAACTAACTCAAAAGGGGATGAAGCCCGTTTATTGACTCTAGACACGTAAGGCAAACGATGATGTTTTGCAACCGACAAGACTCACATTCTAGTCTTGATAAAGATCAAATCGAGGACACAACTTCTTCATGGTAGACAAAGAAGGATGACCCAATCTACAATGAGCTTCAAGAGGTGTTACGGTACTGGAGCAAACAAGCGACCGCGGTACATGATTTTCCAGAATGTAGAGACCACCTGACTCACGTCCTCTACCAATAATCTGCTTCGTCGTAAGATCCTAAAACAAACACTGATCAGGAAAAAAGGAAATAGAACAATTTAAGGTACGAGTAAGTTTACTAACAGAAAGTAGATTAAAAGAGAAATTTGGTAGACACAAAACAGATGACAAAGAAATTGACGAAGTCGGATTCGCAGTTCCAGAACCCATGACACAAGAAGTAGAACCATCAGCTAAAGTAACAGTAGAGGAAGTGGGATTAGACTGAAAAGCAGATAGAAGACTAGAATTACCTGTCATGTGATCCGTTGCACCAGAATCAATAACCCATTTGGATGAGGAAGACACAAGGCATGTAGTGGATTTACCTGACTCAGCGATCGCAGTGATAGGAGAACTGGTAGGCTTTAGAGATGCCTGATACTGGGAAAACTGTGCAAAATCCTCTGCAGATACCAAAATAGTTTTCTCAGAGGAAGATACTGTAGAATCCTCTGCTGTCATATTTGCCATCTGTGATCGCTGATTTTTCCTCTGAAGTTGCGGACAATTATATTTTGTATGGCCAGGCTCATGACAATAATAACAAATGACTCCTCTTGAGTCCTGATTAGAACTAGCCTCTCCATTACGCTGATTGATTACATTTGCTGTAATTCCTCCTCTACTTCCTCTTCTATTACCCTGTTGTCCATTTGGATTACGGCTAATAAGAGCACTACTGGCAGGCTGTGAAGATTGGGTACTCTCTGTACGAAGGACCCGTGTGAATGTTTCATGCAAAGAGGAAATCTCAGAACTAGAAAGAATCTGAGATTTAGCAGTCTCATACTCTGAAGGAAGGCCTGCAAGAAAACTCATAACGAGTTGCTCCGTTGGGCTCTTTGAACTTTCACGTCAGAACTAAACGGCAACAATACATTAAGTTCCTCATATACCCATTTAAAATCCATAAAATAAGCCGTGAGAGACTTATTCTCTTTCTCAGCACGGTAGAATGCCTTACAAACATCATAAATACGGGAGATATTCCCTTTACCAGAATACAGAAAATCTAAGTAATCCATCAATTCCTTAACAAATTCACAGTGATTAATTAAACTAATTACCTCACTGTGAATCGAGTTCATTTGCAAAACAACCGAGCATCCTCCCTTAGCCAAGTTTGTTGTGTATCATCGGTAGGTGGATCTTTAGTAAGGTGATCATCCTTATCAATGCTACGCAAATAGACCCTATGATCTTACTCCACTCCAGGTAATTCGAACCATTAAGTTTGTGTTCCGTGATCTTAGTCATCATCGGAATCACATCAGAAATAACATTCTTATTGTCTGCCATTTGTTGAGACAAAGAAAACTAACCGAAATGCTAATCCAAAGTGCTGACAGCAACAAAATAATCCAAAATCACAAATCAAGCAAATACCGAAATTGGATCTGAGAGCCAAACCTCAGAAGTCCTTTAATGGTGTACTGGATCAGACAACAGCACACAGTGGTTGAATGAGGGGATTGAGGCGACGTTGGCAATGTTGATCGGAGTCGAAACGGCCGGTCGGCGGCCAAGGTCTCTCCTGAGGTGGGTGGTGAGAACAAATAGTCACCCTAGATGACTTGCTCTGATACCATGTAGAATGAGATGATTCTCGTTGATTTCAATTAATCTGTACATGGGTATTTATATACAATTGATTCCTATAATTGTGTTATACTAATTAGGAAGAAATCCTAAATAAGAAATCCTAAATAGGAATACAGAATACAGAATATACACAGAAATAATATAATGATTGACTTTCCATAACAAACAACAAGAGGTGTGGCATAGGGTTCTTCCTTTGCCAGCACTTCAGGCACATCTCTCACCAGTAAATAGAACAAATAGTCAATGGAGGTCTTATCACAGCCATTGCACTTCATTTTGGCTTTGTTCCCGCACATGCTAGGCTGCATCCCATCACAAGGACCACAAGGATTGATGTAACCATTCTTATATCCATGGGAGTATATAGGAGAGTTGGTGACTCGTGTTTCCTCCTGGATAAGGAGGGAGGAAACATCAAACCAAGGGCAAGACAACAATAATAAGAAAAGTTATCTCAACCTACCAAGGAGTACTTGTCGCAACAGGAAGCCATGGACCCTTTTCTACAGGCTTCCCAAGCCATCTCCCACCTATCATGCTAGCATTATGGCCCCTCACAAACCTTGTTACAACATATGTTTGCCCAAAGTTTTCAAAACCTAGAGAATAACCTACAGGAGGCGCATAATAAGCTGGACACCCTCTTAGCAGATTGAGATAGTGGACCATTCTCCCCTTTAGAATACTTTTAGACTAGGCTTTTTTATTCTTTAGAACATTTACATCATTGTGATGGCTTAAGACACCATAAAGCCTATTGTAGTTCAATTTTAAAGCCTAGTTCTATTTTGTTAATATTGAATCTTCCTACATTTAAATATATATGCTTTGCTTTTGCTTCTAATGCTTTTCATCTTTACATTTTAGCACGCATAATCTATATTCAATATTGAGGACAATGCTAAGAATGAGTTTGGGGGAGTAGTATTGTAACACCCCTTACCCAATCTACAATGTAGCCGAGTAAGGAATGCCATATTCTGTGCCGGACCACATTGTCTTAACTTACTTTATTCATTATCCATTTAAAGTCCATCCTTATTTAAATCAGCATATTTTTAAGCGAAGAAACTGCCAGAGTCTCCCCTATTTTATGGACATTTGACCTGTTAAAACTGTTACCTGATTATAATTTCATCATAAAGAAAATTTTAAAATTCATCCTCATTCATCATATTCAAATCATTTCCTCATATTGAACTATATCATCATTTCCATATTCGTTCATATGATTAAACATCTACTTAATTTACTTACAAGATGTACATAATTATTTACAACTCAAAATTTAATTTACAACTTAGTATTTAATTACTATTACATAATCATGCATGTGAGGGCCCTTGCAGTGTACCAAAATAGTGAGTGGAGGTGATAATGACTCCACTGCAGATCTGTGCAACTCCCTGTGCCAAGGACTATTGGGTTTTCTCACCTGAACCTGCGCGAGGAGAGCCATCGTGCTAAACATTACTGTTTAGTGGTGCACTAATAAAATGAAAATATACTATACAAATAAAAGTAAATATTTCATGTTTGTAGTAACATAAGAGTAATGCATTTCTAATTAATTATGATTTATTTCATATTTTGTTAATCTTTAAAAGCAATTGTTTCATTGGGATCTTTTTTATTCATTTGTTTAATATTCAACCTTCTTAACTCTTTCCAATGCCCAAGCTACCTATAATAAAACTGATTGAACTGGATACATGGGTTTTACTAGCACTGGGTACTCAGTACCTTGGGCCGTCATACCATCGGACACATAGAGTCTACCAGGTATGCAATATAATGGCTTAAGAGCCTAAATAGTCATAGATGTGGAATAGTCATAACTAGCACTGGACACTCGGTGCCTTGGGCCGTTATACCATCGGGCATATGAATGTCTGTCAGGTATGCAATATAATCGACTTAAAAGCCATATGTAGTACTGCTAAACTCATCCCTTCTTGGTATGCCAATCTATCCAACCTATACACTAATGTCCAGGCATACATGGGCAATTTAACATCTTCAGTTATTCAATGTTCTTATTATCTCATCATATGTATCATTCTAATCATAGTGGGAACATATGTCCCAATCACATATTAGCATGGTATATATGTTTATCAAACCATTGGTGTTAATTACAAATTACAATTCAATTTATTTTGTGAATGTTTCATGAACTTCAGAATTGGTACTTTAACTTTCCTCATAGATTTGGCCAAGATGTAGAATCAATTTAGTCATACTTTCTTCATGAAAGTTGTAGGTATATTTCTTATGTTTAATTTGGCTCTAAAATCACTCAATTTGCATTTGTGTAGCTTGAGTTATGGCCATTTTACCAAAATTGGTCCAGTGACCAATTCTGGGTTCAGGTCAGTCCAGAATAGGGCAGGTTTCTAAAACTAATTTATCAAATCATTTTGGATAGGTTACAGCCATAATTTGACTTTATACTCTTCATATAAGTTGTTCCCCTATGTCTCAGGGTTTCATAAGTTCTAGAATCGTTCAATTTGGTATTTTGTAGAGTGAGTTATGGCTAAAAGATTAAACCTGGTTCACGAATGCAGTACCTTGCAAATTCCATGTTTTTAGGCTTTTAGGTCAGTACTGCATTTAACATTTCAGGGCCTTACACATTGAATTTTGGTGTGATCTCTAAACCAAAGTTGTAGGCCTATGTCTTAGGCTTCCAAATCATTTTGAATCATCTCATTTGGAGTTATATAATGAGAGTTGTAACACCCTCCCGGTAGCAATTAGTACATTCTCTTATTCGGTGGCCAGGTGTCGGTCGGACAGCTAGAAACGTCGGAAAAATATTTAAACTAAAGTCAGGAACCATAATTAACTCAAATATTAATAAGAAAAATTTAGTAAAAATTTTAGAAATAAAATACAACCAAGTTAAACGAGCCGGTGCCCTAGCGATGGGTAACCAGAGGGAAGTTGCGGTTCTCGCAACGAGGAGCCCTAGACCCGGGGAAAAATTCATAAAATAATTTTTGGGACTCCAGAGAAGGGTCATTGAGGTTCCTATGGCATTAGAATGCCAAGAAAATACCTAGAAAAAATTTTCAATCGGTACAGACAATTTTGACCCGTTAAGCCAAACGGAGGGCATTTTGGTCATTTCGCCTTCGGAGGTGATTTTTGGCCGACTTGTCCAGTTGAGTAAATAATTAATATGGCATAAAATATGAATAAACATTACTAAAAATTAAAGTGAAAATGAGTAGAGAAAAAGAGAAAAAGAAAAATGAGAATAAATGTCAATTTTGACATCATATGATGTCATCTAAGAGTTTCCCACCAATCACATTTAACCAACCATTTACTTAACTAATAAAAGAGACAAACAAAGACTAAAAAAATTAAAAAGCAAACAGCCATCACCCTCCTCCCCAAACCAGCCGAAACCCATGGTTTCCCCTAACCCTCCATTAACACACCATCAAGCTCCATTTCCTCTTCATTTCACCCTAAAACCCCAGAGACCTTTCACTAAAATTTGTCCATACACCTTGCAAAACCTTTTGGCAGCCAAGAAGAAGAAAGAAAGTGAAGTTTGGGGCTTGGAAAAATCTGCCTACAAGAGTTTAGTGCATATTTATACATAAACCTCTTTTAATCCATGATAGTGACTTGAAATAGGTGAGATTTTGTAACTTAAATGAATAAAAGTTGAGTGTATGCACCCCATGGATTTCGGCTGCCCTAAAGAAGGAATAGAATTGGGTGTTTTTGATTGACTTGGAATGAACTACAAATCAAGTTTAAAGTATATAAACAAAAGGATATTGATTTAGTTAGTTAACTAGGGTAGTTTGTACAAAACTATGAATTTGAGCTAGGGTTTAGGAGAGAAAATTTGACTTGGCTTATGAAATTGTTAAAGAACACTCTAATGGTCAATTAGTGACCATTTGAGGTAAATTGACCATAAATTGGACTGAAATATAGCATGGCAAAGTGAATGAGTATGCTGCCCAATGAGGGCAGCAGGGTGACTGAGATTTCAGTCCACTTGGACTGCCATATCTTTGGCTGTGTTGGTCCAATTGGTGTTTGGCTAATTGGACATGAAACTAGGCTTATAATGGCACATTTTTACTGAAGAAACCATGCCCAAAAGACCAAAGCAAGAGGACCAAAAGTTGGCCCCAATCCGGATACCCTGCAACAGCACCTGCAGAAATGACCAAATGAACAGTTGGCCATAACTTACTGTAGATATGGTCAATTGATCTGAAATTTTTACAGCAACAAGTTAAGACATAGACAAACAACTTTCATGAAGGAACTTACCCCAAATTATGGCCAGAACCCATCCAACAAACTGATTTCAGTCACTGTTCATGTTACTGTAGATATGGTCAATTCTGCAGATTGGCAATCCGGCCAGCTGTGGTTTTTGGGCCATATATGGAGCTACAAAACTCCAAATGGAGTGATTCAAAAAAGGAAATTCAACTACACAAAATAAGGAACAACTTTCATGTTTGTCATTTCTTCAAATTCCCACTGCAACAGTGCTTAATGGAATAGTAAACTTATGCTTCAAAAACTAAAATTTTCTGCCCTCTTAGTTTTAAGTTAGAAATGGTAATGGTGACCAATTCTAACAAGTTTTAAATGTAAAATGTGGTATATTGGGAGTGCCAAAGTCAATGTACATATTGTCTATCCAAAAGTCAATATTTTTGTTGACCAATGAGGTGAATAGTAACACCAAAACTTGAAATTCACAAATTGAAGAATTTAAAAGTTTCAAATGCCCTAGTATACCTAACAAGATTGGTTTGGATAGTTTGGCATGCCAATAGGGTTCGATTAGCGATCGCACATGGCAATTTGCCATTCTGTGATTTTATGGCTTTTAGCCATTCTGACCTTGTATTGAGCTTTGGCCTTGTGCCTGATGTTATCACAGCTTGTTAGCTGTTCTGTTGCACACCGGGAGATGCATATGTGACCGATGGTGTGACGGCCCGAGGTACTTGATACCTAGTGCCAGTTTACCCGTTATCCAGTCCAGTCATCTAGTGTAGGTTACTTGGGCAACCAAATGAATGAAAGTGGACAAAGATAATGAAATAATGGATACACCAATACCAAACAAAGAAATCATACACTTTCTATACATACTTATTTTTTTTGCTATTTTCTTTTATTATACTATTGCACCACTAAGCATTATTGCTTAGCGCGTTGCTTTTGCCACGCGTAGGTACTGGAGATACAGATCGTGTGCCCAGTAGACGCATGGTGGGTGAGTCATCGGCGATTCTGCATGATGTCCGTGTCACCTCAACCTGCGATGCATTGGTAGGACACTAGGTGTCATTTTGATATTTTGTAGCTAATTTTTACTTTCTCATATGTATTTGAACTTATGTAATGTATTCTGATGTTCATGTAAATAATGAAAGTTATGGCTATGAATGCAAAATTTGAGCATTTATTTATTGTTTGTATATGAGTATTATGAGAAATGGATGTTTGAGAAATGAAAATGTTATTGAGAACTGAAATTGAGAAATGTTGTGGAGATCTTAATATTAAGACTTTGTTGATGAATTGAAGTTGGGGATTGTTTGGAAATTATTTAGAAGTGTTTTTAATAGGTTCCGAAGAACTGTTTTCTCCATTTTTAGCCTGTACTCTGCCGGATTTTCTTTAAAATATCCGGAACCTCAAATAAATTATAATTTCAATAAATGAACTATATTTCACAAATTATATTCAAAACTTTGACAAAAAAATTAATTAAGGTAAAATAGAGTGTGCCGGTACACCGTGTGACATAGCTTACTCGGATACACTGTAGCCGGGTAAGGGGTGTCACATTTAGTGGTATCAGAGCACGGTTTAGGCGTTTCTGGGCCTAGATTGAGTCCATACCATGCATTGCATTTGTAAGAGTCGAGATGACACTAATGTAGATCTGTTTATCTTTCTTATTTTGAATAGGATATGGACCCTACATCACAGAGAGCAGTCGAGGAGGAAGTGGAGAGTCATGCTCCACTGCGGCGGTGAGGCGGGGGCATGGGAGAACACTCGCCCGACTCAAGCGAGAACCTTTCGGCCTCCACAGGCCATGTTCTAGCAAATGGCCGATTTCTTTAGACAAATGGCCGGAGTAATGCCAGCACCACCACCACCACCACCAGCTCCACAGCAGAAATCACACCTGGAAAGGCTAAGAAAGTTTGGAGCAGTGGACTTTTTCGGTAAGAGAGAAGATGACTCTGTTGCAGCCGAGAATTGGTTGAACAGAATGGGCAGAGTTCTAAAACAACTCCACTGCACCTCGGAGCAAAACTTAGAGGCTGCCATATCTTTGTTGCAAGATGATGCCTACGAATGCTGGGACAAGGTATCCAGTGAAGTGTAGCCATAAGCTATAACTTGGGACTTCTTTCTCTCAGAATTCAAGAAGAAATATGTGGGTACTGTATACTTAGAAGAGAGAAGAAGAGAGTTTATTAACCTGAGGCAGAGACAGCTGTCACTGGCCGAGTATGAAAAGGAATTTGTCCGATTAAGCCGCTATGGAAGGGAGATAGTCCCTAATGAAGCTGAAAGATGCAAGAGATTTGAAGAGGGACTAAATGACAACATAAAGATCCAGCTCACTGCCTTGGAAATCACAAAATTTAGCAAGTTGGTGGAAGCTACAATAAGGGTTGAAAAAGTGAGAATCAGTGAGCAGACCAGAAGGGATAGACAGCAGAAGAGGGGCCCGGGTCAGTCTAGTTCAGCTCCTGCACCTGGGAAGAAGTTCAGGGGTCCACCTGCACAGAGTTCAGGTCAGCCACAAGGTCAGGGTCAGTCTCAGGGGCCCAGGACACAGTATACCCCTAGGAGAGGTCAGTCCACACCATCAGTGGGCAGCTCTCCAGGGATGGGGTTCAGGGGACCAGCCCCAACATCTTCTGCATGTCCACACTGTTTGAAATGGCATAAGGGGGAGTGTTGGAGAGTAACTGGTGCCTGCTTAAGATGTGGATCGACAGAGCATCAGTTGAGGAACTGCCCACGCATAACTACTACAGCTGCTCCAACACAAGCGAGCGGACTGCTCTGCACCACAGAGGGTAGAAAATCGCAAGTCCGAGGTGTAGGACCATCACAGAGGCTGCATCGAGCGGCAGAGAGGCACGATAGCGGACCACTGCAAGAGCTTATGCTATTAGAGCTCGGGAGGAGCAAGATGCCGGACATCATCGAGTGCGTTCTCCCTCTACAATACACCTGTGCATGCATTGGTGGATCCAGGATCCACTCATTCATACATCTGCATCAACCTACCCGTAGAAAGGGGGATACTAGTAGGGGAGAGTGACCAAGACATTCTGGTCACAAATCCATTGGGCCACAGTGTAGTGGTGAACAAAGTGTACAAGGGTTGCCCGTTAAGGATTCAGGGGTATGAATTCTTGGCAGACCTAATCGAGTTGCCCTTCCACGAGTTTGATGTGATTTTGGGAATGGACTGGTTGTCACGTCATCAGGCAATGGTTGATTGTAAATTGAAGAGAATTTCTCTGAAAACTTCTGAGGGTAATGAGATCACAGTTGCGAGGGAAAGGACAGATTTCTTGTCCAATGTCATCTCAGCCACAGTTGCAAGAAGAATGATGAGAAAAGGCTGTGAAGCCTACCTAGCACATGTGGTGGATACTAGGCAGGCTAAGCCAAACCTGAGTGATATACCCACAGTAAGAGACTTCCCAGAGGTATTTCCTAAAGAATTGCCTGGTTTGCCACCAAAAAGGGAAGTCGAATTTGCTATTGAGACACTGCCGGGTACATCACCCATTTCCATTGCTCCTTATAGGATGGCACCCACTGAATTGAGGGAGTTGAAAACTCAGTTGCAAGAGTTGCTTGATAAGGGGTTCATACACCCCAGTGTGTCACCATGTGGAGCTCGGTCTTTGTTTGTGAAAAAGAAGGATGGGACTTTGAGGCTTTGTATTGATTACTGGCAGTTGAATAAAGTGACTGTGAAGAACAAATATCCGTTGCCTAGAATTGATGATCTGTTTGATCAGTTGAAGGGAGCAGGAGTATTTTCTAAGATTGATCTCAGATCAGGGTATCATCAGTTGAGGGTGAAGGATGTAGATGTGCCCAAGACTGCATTCAGGACCCGGTATGGGCATTATGCGTTTCTGGTGATGCCCTTTGGCCTAACAAATGCACCAGCAGCATTCATGGACCTTATGAACCGTATCTTCCATCCATACCTAGATCGGTTCGTAGTGTTATTTATTGTTTTTATTTTTGTGTATTCCAAGACCAGGAAGAACATGATGAGCATTTGAGGATTGTTACGCAAACCACGAGAGAAAAGAAGCCGCGTATGCTAAGTTGTCCAAGTGTGACTTACGGTTAAATGAGATTACATTCCTTGGACACATAGTGTCGTAGATGGGATTAGGTGAATCCCAAGAAAATAGAAGCGATGATGGAATGGAAGCCTCCCGAAATACAAGCGAGGTCGAAGCTTCTTGGGGCTAGTGGGTATTACTGAGAAGATTTGTGAAGGATTTTCCTTAATATTGCTCCAATGACCAAGTTGTTACACAAGAATGTCGATTTGGAATGACAAGTGTCGACCAGTTTTGAGAAGTTGAAGGCTATATTGACAGAGGAACCGGTGTTAACACGGCGGTGTCGAGAAAAGACTTCGTGGTCTCTGATGATGCCTCTCATAATGGGCTAGGGTGTGTATTGATGCAAGAGGAAAGGTGGTCGCTTATGCTTCCAGCACTAAGGCCACATGAGCAATTACCCTACCCATGATCTAGAGCTTGCAGCAATTATCTTCGCTTGAAGATATGGAGGCATTACTTGTATGGTGAAAAGTGCTACATTTACACGGACCACAAAAGCACGAAATATTTGCCAACTCGGAGGGAGCTCAACCTTAGAGCGAGGCGATGGATTGAGTTCTGAAGGATTATGATTGTGTGATTGACTACCATCACGGGAAGGCAAATGTAGTTCTTGATGCTTTGAGCAGAAAGTCCATCACTTTAAGATCATTGAATGCCCGTCTAACTTTGATTCGAGATGGAGCTATTTTGGTGAGTTGCAAGTGAGGCCAAATCACTCTGCCAGATTTTAGATGGGCAAAGCGGATGAAAAGTTAATAGCTATTATGAGCACAATCTCGGAGGAAAAGCAATCGACTATGAGGTGAAAGCATATGGGTGTCTGTATTACAAAGGAAGACTGTGTACCGGATGATGGGAATTGAAGGCGATATTCTAAAAGAGGCACACACGGTGTATATGCTATGCACCCAAGAAGTACAAAGATGTATCATGATCTGAAGCTTGATATTGGTGGCACTGGTATGAAGAAGGACATAGTGACTATGTGACTAAATGCTTGACATGTCAACAAGTCAAGCGAACATCAAGTTCCATCGGGGTTCTGCAGCCTATACGCATACCTGAATGGAAATGGGATCGGGTCACCATGGATTTTGTAAGTGGTCTACCTCTCACCCAGAAGAAACATGATGCAGTATGGGTGATAGTTGATAGATTGACAAAGTCAGCACACTTTCTACCGGTTAGGGTGACTACTCCTTTGGAGAAGTTAGCGAGTGTATATCGGTGAGATAGTTAGGCGCATGGAATTCCACTTTCCATCATATCGATCGGGACCCAAGGTTTACATCGAGATTTTGGAAGAAGTTGCATGAGTCCTTGGGTACACAACTCCATTTCAAAGACTTTCCATCCTCGAACGGATGGGCAATCGAAAAAAGTAATCTGGTAAACAATTGAAACCAATTAGATAAATACACATATTGAACTGAAATGATAACAATAACATGAAAAATATGTCAGGTCCTTGAGGATATGCTGAGGAGTTGTGTCATTGAGTTTGAGGGAAGCTGGGATAGATACCTCCCACTGGCAGAATTTGCATACAATAATAGCTACCAAGCTAGCATCCAAATGGCCCCATATGAAGCACTGTATGGGAGAAAATGTAGAACTCGGTGTCTTTGGACTGAATTGGGCGAACAAATTGGTAGGGCGGACACAGTGAAGCAGGCGAGGAGAAAGTGAAACTAATCAAAGCCAATCTGAAGGTTGCCTCAGACAGACAGAAATCCTATACCGACTTGAAGAGAAAAGAAATAGAATACACAGTTGGCGACAAAGTGTTCCTCAAGGTGTCACCGTGGAAGAAGGTATTGAGGTTTGGAAGGAAGGGTAAGTTAAGCCCTAGATTCATTGGCCCATATGAAGTCATTGAACGTGTGGGTCCAGTGGCCTATAGGCTAGCTTTACCACCAGAGCTGGACAAGATCCACAATGTGTTCCACGTATCCATGCTCAGAAGATACCGCTCAGATCCTTCACATGTCATCTCCAGAGAAGAAATTGAAATACAACCGGATTTGACATATGAAGAAGAACCTCTACGGATCTTGGCTCGGGAAGTGAAAGAGTTGAGGAACAAGCAAATTCCACTAGTGAAAGTGCTATGGAGGCACCACAACACCGAAGAGGCAACTTGGGAAAGTGAAGAGACGATGAGGCAACAGTTCCCTCAACTGTTTGCATCAGGTAAATTTCGAGGACGAAATTTAAATTAGAGGGGAAGAGTTGTAACACTCTCCCGGTAGCAATTCCGTACATTATACTGTTTCGGTGACTGGTGTCGGTCCGGACAGCTAGAACGTCCGGAAAAATATTTAAACTAAAGTCAGGAACAATAATTAACTCAAATATTAATAAGAAAAATTTAGTAAAAATTTTAGAAATAAAATACAACCAAGTTAAACGAGCCGGTGCCCTAGCGATGGGTAACCAGAGGGAAGTTGCGGTTCTCACAACGAGGAGCCCTAGACCCGGGGAAAAATTCATAAAATAATTTTTGGGACTCCAGAGAAGGGTCATTGAGGTTCCTATGGCATTAGAATGCCAAGAAAATACCTAGAAAAAATTTTCAATCGGTACAGACAATTTTGACCCGTTAAGCCAAACGGAGGGCATTTTGGTCATTTCGCCTTCGGCGGTGATTTTTGGCCGACTTGTCCAGTTGAGTAAATAATTAATATGGCATAAAATATGAATAAACATTACTAAAAATTAAAGTGAAAATGAGTAGAGAAGAAGAGAAAAAGAAAAATGAGAATAAATGTCAATTTTGACATCATATGATGTCATCTAAGAGTTTCCCACCAATCACATTTAACCAACCATTTACTTAACTAATAAAAGTGACAAACAAAGACTAAAAAAATTAAAAAGCAAACAGCCATCACCCTCCTCCCCAAACCAGCCGAAACCCATGGTTTGCCCTAACCCTCCATTAACACACCATCAAGCTCCATTTCCTCTTCATTTCACCCTAAAACCCTAGAGACCTTTCACTAAAATTTGTCCTTACACCTTGCAAAACCTTTTGGCAGCCAAGAAGAAGAAAGAAAGTGAAGTTTGGGGCTTGGAAAAATCTGCCTACAAGAGGTTAGTGCATATTTATACATAAACCTCTTTTAACCCATGATAGTGACTTGAAATAGGTGAGATTTTGTAACTTAAATGAATAAAAGTTGAGTGTATGCACCCCATGGATTTCGGTTGCCCTAAAGAAGGAATAGAATTGGGTGTTTTTGATCGACTTGGAATGAACTACAAATCAAGTTTAAAGTATATAAACAAAAGGATATTGATTTAGTTAGTTAACTAGGGTAGTTTGTACAAAACTATGAATTTGAGCTAGGGTTTAGGAGAGAAAATTTGAATTGGCTTATGAAATTGTTAAAGAACACTCTAATGGTCAATTAGTGACCATTTGAGGTAAATTGACCATAAATTGGACTGAAATATAGCATGGCAAAGTGAATGAGTATGCTGCCCAATGAGGGCAGCAGGGTGACTGAGATTTCAGTCCACTTGGACTGCCATATCTTTGGCTGTGTTGGTCCAATTGGTATTTGGCCAATTGGACATGAAACTAGGCTTATAATGGCACATTTTTTCTGAAGAAAGCATGCCCAAAAGACCAAAGCAAGAGGACCAAAAGTTGGCCCCAATCCGGATACCCTGCAACAGCACCTGCAGAAATGACCAAATGAACAGTAACTGTTCATTTGGCCATAACGTACTGTAGATATTGTCAATTGACCTGAAATTTTTACAGCAACAAGCTAAGACATAGACAAACAACTTTCATGAAGAAACTTACCCCAAATTATTGCCAGAACCCATCCAACAAAGTGATTTCAGTCACTGTTCATGTTACTGTAGATATGGTCAATTCTGCAGATTGGCAATCCGGCCAGCTGTGGTTTTTGGGCCATATATGGAGCTACAAAACTCCAAATGGAGTGATTCAAAAAAGGAAATTCAACTAGACAAAATAAGGAACAACTTTCATGTTTGTCATTTCTTCAAATTCCCACTGCAACAGTGCTTAATGGAACAGTAAACTTATGCTTCAAAAACTGAAATTTTCTGCCCTCTTGGTTTTAAGTTAGAAATGGTAATGGTGACCAATTCTAACAAGTTTTAAACGTAAAATGTGATATATTGGGAGTGCCAAAGTCAATGTACATATTGTCTATCCAAAAGTCAATATTTTTTTTGACCAATGAGGTGAATAGTAACACCAAAACTTGAAATTCACAAATTGAAGAATTTAAAAGTTTCAAATGCCCTAGTATACCTAACAAGATTGGTTTGGATAGTTTGGCATGCCAATAGGGTTCAGTTAGCAGTACTGCACATGGCAATTTGCCATTCTGTGATTTTATGGCTTTTAGCCATTCTGACCTTGTATTGAGCTTTGGCCTTGTGCCTGATGTTATCACAGCTTGTTAGTACATTGCACTGCCGGGAGATGCATATGTGACCGATGGTGTGACGGCCCGAGGTACTTGATACCTAGTGCCAGTTTACCCGTTATCCAGTCCAGTCATCTAGTGTAGGTTACTTGGGCAACCAAATGAATGAAAGTGGACAAAGATAATGAAATAATGGATACACCAATACCAAACAAAGAAATCATACACATTCTATACATACTTATTTTTTTGCTATTTTCTTTTATTATACTATTGCACCACTAAGCATTATTGCTTAGCGCGTTGCTTTTGCCACGCGTAGGTACTGGAGATACAGATCGTGAGCCCAGTAGACCGCAGACTGGGTGAGTCTGTCCGGCAGTTCTGCACAGTGTCCGTGTCACCTCAACTTCTGCAGTGCATTGGTAGGACACTAGGTGTCATTTTGATATTTTGTAGCTAATTTTTACTTTCTCATATGTATTTGAACTTATGTAATGTATTCTGATGTTCATGTAAATAATGAAAGTTATGGCTATGAATGCAAAATTTGAGCATTTATTTATTGTTTGTATATGAGTATTATGAGAAATGGATGTTTGAGAAATGAAAATGTTATTGAGAACTGAAATTGAGAAATGTTGTGGAGATCTTGATATTAAGACTTTGTTGATGAATTGAAGTTGGGGATTGTTTGGAAATTATTTGGAAGTGTTTTTAACAGGTTCCGAAGAACTGTTTTCTCCATTTTTAGCCGGTACTCTGCCGGATTTTCTTTAAAATATCCGGAACCTCAAATAAATTATAATTTCAATAAATGAACTATATTTCACAAATTATATTCAAAACTTTGACAAAAAAATTAATTAAGGTAAAATAGAGTGTGCCGGTACACCGTGTGACATAGCTTACTCGGATACACTGTAGCCGGGTAAGGGGTGTCACAAGAGTTATGCCCTAATCATGACACAGAGGTCAAGTGGCAATTTGTTGGAATTTCAAGAAATTCTAGTTTCAATGTTTGACACTTATTTTAGCAAATCAACCCATTTTTACCTTAGGATTTTGACCTAGGCCAAAACACAAAAGTTGTAGATAGGTTTCTTAGCTTTAATTTGTTTAAGTTTCACAATAATTGAATTTATATAGCTCAACTTATAGCCAATTGAGCATACTGGACTCAAACTGTCCAGAATCAAGCTCAACACACAACTCTACCTTTCATCCATTATTTTGGCATCTCATTATCACATCATAACATCTACACATCCAAGAGTTATAATACACACTCAATTGCATCAATTAGGGCATAAATAAGAAAAAACCCTACTCATACCAAAACCTAACCATAATTATCAAAACCTCAAAAATAAGAGGAATTCATAGCACTAACCTTGTTTTCAATGCTCTCTTCAACTTCAATCCATCTTTAAACCAGCCAAGGAGTTAGTTCCCTACCTTGACTGAATTTCCTTGTTCCAAAGTTTCAAAATTCTTTTGGTTTCTTGAGTGCTTCCTTCAAATTCAACTTCAATTTAGGGCTTTCTATAGATTTTCAAAAGAAAATGGTGAAGGAGGACCAAGGTTTCAAGCTTGGTGTTAAGCTTTAATGGAGGATTTGAAAGAAATTTTGAGAGAGATAGGGAAGAGGGAGGATGGGAAGCTTGGGGAAGAAGAGAAATCTGATTTGTTTTTGTCTTATTTTTAAGGTTTTTATGTTATTTTAGAGTTAAATATGTTATTTGTCTTATTAGGCAAATGAATTTTCCAAATAATCATATTTAAAATTGTAATTAAATTTTTAATCTTCCATATATTCTTTTTTTTATATACTCTTTTCCACTTAATTAAATTCCACCTCAACACTTTAATTTAATTTAGTTTATGTGACATTTTGGTCAAAAGTTGTCTCTTCAGGTGAAATGACCAAAATACCCTTCATCAAGTTTATTGGGTTATTGTCCGTCTTTACCAATTGGCATTGGTTTCCCTTCATTTCCTTGACATATTCATTTCCATTAATTCCTTAATTAAGTCCTAAATAAATGTCTCATAGGATTCCTCATTAACTTGGGGTGGCAACTGAATCCACAGTTGTTCCCAGTAAGATTACTCATCGCTGTGGACTTGTGCTCATTTAACCCATTTGTACTTCACTTTTTTTTATTTTTCTTCAACCTTAATTGATATTTATTTAATTTAATTATCACTCCTCACTCTAGTTTAGGTGTAGTTCCAAACATCCTGGCTGTTTGAACAGAAGTTAGTCACCAGAACAGTCGGATGTACATAACTACCTAAAGTGAGGATGTTACAAGTATGGATCCTCAGAGCTATAATGTGAAGCTTAATGTTATCATTAAGTCCTTCTTCAAATCTTCTGCAACAATTCACCTCTTTAGGCACTATTTCCCAGCCATAGCGGCTCAATGGTACAAATTCTCTTTCATATTCTGACACAATGAGCTGCCTCTACCTCAGATTAATAAACTCCCTCCTTTTTGCCTTAAGGTAGATGTGACTGATGTATTTCTTCTTGAACTCTGTCAAGAAGAACTATCACACCTTACCCCTCCGTAAGGCATAACATGATCCCGTAGAATACTTAATGAACTACCGAACTTCACCAACTGATAACTCATTAAGTACCCTACAACGGATTTTAAAACAATTTTCTCACATTTTGGAGGTGGTGAGCATTTTGGTAGGAATTAAAAACCATTTATTCAAAGTTTAAATACTAGTAAAAATTTTTGTCCATTTTAATTTCGCCGCAAATTTTATAAAAATTTTGACAGAGTTCCGTTTGTAATTGGAGAAAACAGTTCTTCAAATACCTGATAAAAACACTTCCAAAAATTTTTCACAACTCCCAACCTCCAATAAATCTCAATCAACTCAATTCAAATCACTTCAAAGTAATTCCACAATACAAATCAAATTTCATCATCTCAAAATATTTAATACTTCATTCACAAGGCATAAAACATGAAATTCACATGTACAAATATTAAATTTACAGAAGGAAATCCAAAATAATATTATTACAATTTATTTACAACTGCTCAACTTACATTGATACATACAACATTTCTATATTTACATCAAAATTATCTACAAGGGTATAAAATAATACCCGTACAAAAAGACCAGAGTAGTCCTCGATTTAATAGCAGCTCACTCTGCTGCTTTCTCCTTGTTCTTATCTGCGACAGCAAAATAAGCTATGGCTGAGTATAAAAATACTCAGTGGTGCACAATAAAAATTTAAAATGCAATACATAAATCATTCATTGGTGAAACACAATTTAAATATTTCTCAAATTATCAAAGCTCAGAATAACACAATTTATTCAAACAATTTCATAAACACAGTGTTGCCAAAGTGATACACAACTTAAGCCATGACACAAAATTTCCGATCAATGCCGTGTTGTACACCACGACAAAGCAATCTACAACTCCATTAATCGAAATCAATGAGGGAGGTGGCTAGCTAGCTAATGAGTACTCATCCGATCTCAACCTTAACTGGTAAACCAGAGAGGGAGGAAAATAAACAATCTCAACCCCATAAATGGAGGAGGAATAGTGTGATACTGTCATGCTAAGTGTGAACATAAAATCAATTCAAAACAATTTATTCAAATAATTTATTGGAAATCTGGTAAATTTTCAAAGTCATATTCACAATCATAAATGGCAACACAATTCGTAACTAGCTCAAAAAAAAAATCAATTTTTCAAGAATCATATATTCAAATAAAAATTACTGTGCATAGACCTGACGTGAGTCGCCTTTAGGCCTTGACTCAGTCTCTTCGAGTTTCCAAGTCTTTTTCAGCTGAAACACACAATTTCACAGTGTTTCAGTACCATAACTTAGCATAAATCCAAAAATAAATTTCACTTCATTTTTACCTAGCTTTAATGTACTAATTTTGACGTTCTCGAAGTTTTTGTGTTTCGGGTTACTATTCACTACACTATTCAAGTCAAATTGTTGACTTTTTAAGGCTTAATAGGTATGGGAACTCCAACTTCACCCACATACCACATTTTTGTCATTAAATTTGTTGGTTTTGGTCATTTTCTCAAAGCTTAAGTTCTTTTGACAAAATTGTCAAATTTTCAGTTTTGGTATGCCTAGTTGTACAGTTCCATTGGTCAATCTACTATTGGAATTTGACAAAACTTTCTTCATAGAAAATGTTTCTTATTGTCTTAAGTTTATTCTCATTTTTAGATCACCCCAATTGGAGTTTTGTAGCTCAAGTTATGGCCATTTGAACTAGAGATGCCGGATTGGAAACAACCCAGATTTTCTGGGCAATTTTGGTGCTAGCAGATTTGGGTCACCAACTTGGGGTGGCCAAATGGCTTGGTTGCTGGCAGAATTTGGACTTGTGTTCTTCATGAAAGTTTTAGGTCTATATCTCATCTAACCACTGGTAAAATTTCAGGTCAATTTGACCTGCCTAGCTCGAGTTATGACCAAATGAACAAACACTGTTCATTTGGTCAGTTTGTACAGTGGTAGACTGCTCTTATTCAACTTTGGTCAATTTGTTCACTAGGTTTTGGTCACTTTTTGGGCATGGTTGCTAAATGAAAACTGTTTCATTTTATGTCTATTTTCATCCCCAATTGGTACCATATCAATTGGACTTGTAAAATTTCAGTTTTGGTCCTTCAAAGTTGACTTGGTCATGCTGCCAGCAGCATGACCATACAACCTCCGAATTTAACTTAATTTCCAACCATTCCCACACAACTCATTTGGTCATAATTGACCATTTTTCACTTCACAATAAGTCAAAGATATCATTTATTTATTTCTCACATTTTTGGTTCACAAACCCTAATATTCAAAACCCTAACTCATCCATCATGCTTTTAATCACAATTAGTGCTCTTAATCCTAACCATTCAACTAAATAAGGTTTTTAAACTCATTCAAATCCATCAAACCATATGTCAACACCATATTTTGGCCGATCCCCGGAATCAATAAATTTCGAAACTGATCCCCAGCACTAAGTCTCCTTTTGCCAGCCAATTACATTTCCGATCTCTCTTTACCGAACAATCACATTTCCGACCTCTCCTCAAAAGGAATCAAACCAATACTAAGTCCCCATGTCACTTAAAGCCTTGCCGATCTCTCAAACCAATTGTCAAATCTCTTGAATAGTCAATTACATTCCCGATCTCTCTCATCGAATGGCCCGAACGGCACTAGATCTTCATTTTAAAAGTTTAGGAATAATCAAGTTAAGGTTCCAATCCGGTTTAATGGTGATCCCGATCTTAAGTACTCAAGCCAAATTTCCAATTTTAAATCAAGTCCTGTTTAGCATTGGTTCCCTGTCGATCTCATGCTTATGGTGTTTTCCGACCTCTTACACTTAGATTAATAATCACCTTTAGTTGTTTTAATATGCTCAGACAATCAAGTGCTTAAGTAATTTAGAGATTTTCCGATCACATCCATTCACTGAACAAAAAGCGAATTTCATTTCATATTAAAGTTTGTACAAGTCATTCGGCTGGAGGATCACCCCCAGCCTGATCTACATTTTGCTCATCTCCTCCCTCACCCTCAGCCTCCTCCTCGCTATCCTCACCCTCGTCCTGGGGAGCCAGATCTACCATCCAAGAGAAGTCCTCCTCGGGGTACTGATTCTTGAGCTCGGCCAGGAGATCCCTGTGAGCATTCACACAAGCGTCGGCCTCCCTTGTCACCGCCTCTTCCTCTTTCGCTTTGAGCTCCTCAGTGAGCTAAGCAACTTCACCAGCCTGGAGCGCCTGAATCTCTTCAAGAACACAATCTCGCTCGGCTAGAACACGAGCTTGCTCGACCAACTTGTCCTCGTAGAACTTCATCCGCCCCTCAATTTCAGATATGTAGTTCTGAGCGAATGAGAGTTGGGATTGGAGGGAAGCCACTTCATGACCCATCTTCTCGACCTCCTTACCCAGGCGGTGAGCCTTCTTCCAAACGATGTGCAGATTCACCAAGCACTCCACGTTCAGGCTCATGGATCGGGTCAGGATATCATCAAGGTTGTTCGGAGACAGCCTGTCCCGATCCTCCCGAAGGCAAATAGAAGCACCCAGGACTTTAGCCAAACCCGGATCTCCCGAAAAGTTCGGTTCTTCTCTAAGGAATGGATCAGCACTTGATCACCGCGGGAGAGGGTCCGTGTGGTAGGTTGAGAAGGACCCCCTTCCGCACCTGAAGCAACTGGAGGAGCTAGAGGCGGCTCTTCTTAGCGAGGAGGAGATCGGATCACTTCTACGTCGGGGATTAGCTGCCCCGAAGGTTGAGATGAGCCCCCTTGCATCTCTTCAGTCTCATGCCTAGGCATCTGGAGCAGTTCGGATCGCTTCATCTCCCGCACCTTCCGGGAGACTTCTCTCTTTCGCTTCCGGCTCTCCTTGGAGGCTTTTCCGCTTGCCATACCTGCATAAAGAAGAGGTCAATGAGATTGCTAAGGTCCAAAGGTCTGAGATATAGAAAATACCGATGCCGAGGTCAAAGAGCTGAAGCCCGCGATCTTCGCCGGTGATCAATTCCATTGTCCAGTGATGCAGTTCGGCAGTAACTGCGTCCAAACAAGAGAACTTCTCTTTGCCTGCTTGATCTTTCAGCTCCATCACCATCAGGCCCTCTTCTCTATTTAAAGTGATGCGCTTCGGAAGTACAGGGCCCTGGTGCAGCCAGCTATGAGGGAAGCCCTCAAAGCCGTTCGGAATTTTACTCCTCATGATAAAGAAGCGGTTCTTCCAATTCTTCAGGGAGGAGGGCAGATCGGTAAAAAGCCCACAATGGGGTTTCGCCTGGAAGAACCAATACTCGTCGTCCTTTCGACGAGTCAGCCTATGCAGTTCGGCGAATACCTTAGCTATAGGTCGGAGCCCCTTAGCTCGGCATAGGCCTCGGAAGGCTACTAAGATCCGCCATGAGTTCTGGTGAACTTGAGCGATGCACACTTGGTGATATTTTAAAACTTCCTTGAAGAAGTCGTCCAAAAGGAACTGTAGACCGGCTTTTAATTGTTCTTCGTAGATCATGATCATATCGTTCTCCTCGAAGAAGTGATCGGCACGGAGATCACTGTTACACCTAATCAATTCGTAGGAATCAGGCCGAATGTTATACTCTTGGCTGAACGACTGTAGGTTGGTTTCTTGAAGGAGCGATGGCAACTCGTCCATGGGAAGATTCTCCCTCCCTGAAGAAGGTACAGGCCTTGATGGTGCTGCTTGCCCTCGAGCTGGAACAGGGACCCTAGAAGGTTCAGGTCGCACGCTTGGTCCGACCACCTCCACCTCATCGGATGACCACGAGATCTGAACAGAAGGGGGGCTTGCCGCTTTTTGACCCTCGGCGCCGCTCATTTTCAAAAGAAACAAGGAATTTAAACTAGAAGAAGGATCAAAACCCTTACCGGAGTCTGATCGGTGTCGAAAGAACTAGAGAAAATGAGAGAATTTTGAAGTTGTTCGCGAGAAACTGAAAATGACATAAGGGAGCAACTGGCTAACCCCACCCCTATTTATACTCGTCCGAACATTTAATGCTCATGATGTTCCAGGCGGTGCATTAGTTAGCGGGACTCGCCAGCTGTTCTGACATGTCTCACGAATATTCCGAAGATTCCATAAAAAGATCGGTTAACTATAGAGCGGCAGATTAAGGGGTTTTAAATTACAGATCAGATAAGGTCATTCAAATTAAGAGTCGGATCGGATAAACACACCAGAGATTGGAGAATAATCAATGCAATAATAATAAAGTGATAACTGACAAAATAAAATTTTATTTCCAAAAGGTCGGATTACATCATTTGGGCGATCTCTAGAGATCGGATTACATTAAAGGTCTGATTACATCATAAGGGCGATCTTTAGAGATCGGTGGAACATCCTATCTAAAAGGGCCTATGTCAAAGCCTAGTCTCGTGGCTGAGTCAAAAGATGTGTTTGACCAGGAGACCGGCTGGGGGGACTATGACTCTCATGAGAATGAGAGAGGTCGTCATCAAAGTTACCGCTATCGGAACACCCAGTATGGAGAGGAGCCAGATGAACGCCAAAGAGCAGTCACCGGTGTTGAGGGGAATATTAGCAGTCTTCTCGCCCGAAATCAGTTCGTCGATTATATCGGGCAAACGATTCGAGATCGGCACGATCGAAGTCCTCGATCCAGATCGGTAAATTAGTCCAGTTCTCTCACTGTCATCAGATAAGGTCATCATGATTTTTCGATCACCGGGATCGTAAATTTTCAGGCAAGGAACAAAGAGGGCAACCAGAAAAAGATTAAAAGCATTCATCTTGTCCGGGATTATTGCCGGAGCAGCTAGAAAAGGAAAAATGAGGAGAATAGGGGAGAAAGTCAAAAGAGGTAGGGCTTCCCGGTTGAAGGTATATATAGGAAAATTTGAGCATTTATTGCAAGCAGAAAACGAAGCGGACGCCTTGAGAATTGAGGGAAATAGATGCTTTAACTGGACCGAACCCGATAAAAAGGAAGACCGGTGTGGTAAAGATCGGTAGAAGGGAGACCGACATGAAAGATCGGAAAAGAGCGTGTTAGGAAGATCGGAAAAGAAAGGAGGTCGGATAGCAAAAAGAATAAGACAAACTTCCGCTAACCGTCGTCATAATCAGAGCCGAGGTAGTTAAAGCATGGCAGACGAGATCCCCACCGCACGCCTCAAAATCGCCCGCATTACTAACAAGTGCCAGAGTATGCCACGACAGTGCTGTACATCTCAATCTCCACCGTTGATCTCATTTGTAAGGACGAGTCCGGAGCCCTTAGATCAAAGAAGAAGACGACAAGACCGGTGCCTTTTATTCCCAGCCCTCGGATCGCCCCAGACAAGAGAATTTGGGACCGTCAGATTAGAAGAAGAAAATGACAAATATTTTGAAGGGGATCTCGGTCGTCCGTTCTGATTCTCTTTAATTCCTGTGCCTCAGATCATGTCCTTTGAAATCCTGACCCTCCATCTCCCTCAAAATAGATCCTGACCCTTCAGGGGAAGCACCCGGTTCCTATAAATACCTGTATGAAAAACTGTACAAGGGACAAAAAAAAGAATAGTGAATATAGCAGAAGGACTCTGAAACTTAATTCAGCTCATTACTCTGCTATCCTTGAGCTTTCGTAAGAAAGACTTTTGAAACCAGTTTTCTGAAGTATTTTCTTGCAAAGGGATTTCTGAGTACTGAAACTCTCCATTTTCAGTTCGTTCATTATCCTGTGACATTCTCACCTATTGTCTTTGTTATCTTTATTTCTACTCCCGTTGTCCAAGCTCAACTTCATTCATACTCGGCTATAGGTATTCTTCATTTCAAGGCGAACCTTAGTCTTCAGGTTACCAGCCCGCGGCCCCCATTACGTTCTGTGATCCCGTAGTTAGTTCAATAGATCCGACTCCCCACAGGTGAGTGCTCATATTGCTTTTTTTTATTAAGTGCTCGTTCTTATTTTACGTACTTCCTTTGTTCTTTATATATATATATAACTTTCTCCAAGTTTATAATGTGCTAAAGAACACGAAGAAGGTCATTCTCGAGTTTACTTCCGTGTTGACCAGTCCATTCTTTTTGTTAATCTTTGTTATTCCTGAACGTAAGTCTTCTAGTCCCCAGTAGCATATAAGTGGTCGGATAAAATGTAGGTAACTGTATCTTAAGGGTCTCTTTAAAATAATGAAAGGTCTGAACAATAAGTCGGGAAAATAGTAAGGCCGAATCACTAGAATAATGCAAAAGACAATTGAGTAAGACGTCACAAGGCAGAGTAAAACTGAACCTTAAGATAGATAAATGGGATAGATCGGGTATCAAAAGGTACTGCTAAGGCGACCACATAGGAAGGTCAGAAAATTCGGTTTGGTATCCCCTGACTAGTTACAAGGCACCAATGAGTTAAAAGAAGCCTTATTCCGAGCCCCGGCATCTTTAAATGCCAGAACCCTTAGTTCTAAGATTTCGTGACGGGTAGTTGTAATCAAGTTTCGAGAGATCGGAAAAGTCCGTATCCGATTCCTATTAAAATAAAAGAGATTAGAGGAGAGTTCTTATCCGGTTCTCAACCTAAAATTCTAATAAATATTTAAAAAGGAGATCGGAGGAGAGTTCTTATCCGATTCTCAATCTAAAATTTTAACAAATATTTAAAAGAGATCGGAGGAGAGTTCTTATCTGATTCTCACTTAAAATTTTAATAAATATTTAAAAAGGAGATCGGAGGAGAGTTCTTATCCGATTCTCACTCAAAATTTTAATGAACATTTAAAGGAGATCGGAGGAGAGTTATTATCTGATTCTCGCCTAAAATTTTAATAAAAGAGATTGGAGGAGAGTTCTTTTCTGATTCTCACTTAAAAACTTTAACAAATATTTAAGAGATCGGAGGAGAGTTCTCATCTGATTCTCAACCTAAAAAATTTATATAAATATTTAAAAGAGATTCGGAGAAGAGTTCTTTTTCGATTCTCAACCTAAAAATTTTCAAATATTTAAAGGAGATCGGAGGAGAGTTCTTATCCGATTTCCAAATTAAATTTTAACAAATACGTAAGATGATTCCCCCTGAAGTAAAATTAATACGCAACAGCAACTCACTAAGGTTGTCTCATTTACTTATGTATCTAGGTAATCCGGATTAGTGAAAAATCAAATATTCCTTTCGGTCAAAAGGATTAACATTTCCATTCAAACCCTCCTAACTATGAAGAACGTGAAGTTAAATCTGCTTACCCTCGTTGAGGGACGAGGTGGGGTGCCTAACACCTTCCCCACCCGTTTACGGACCCCGAACCTAGAATCTCTATTTTTGAAGTAGTTTTATTTTAACTTACTTTCACAAATGGTTTTCTTTAATTTCCCTCAAAATTAAAGTGGCGACTCCTCACTTTTCCCACTTCGGTGAATGTTCGTCCAGGCGACCGCAAAACACCTTGCGACAGCTTAGCGACTCCACTGGGGACTTGAAAACTTAACCCCGATCTAGAGGTCCAAAAGTAGATTTAATCTTGCGATCAAATCATAGTTAGGTGGGCTCACTCTGCAAAATTCTGTACGTTAATTATTGTTATTCCTGCTAACCATTTTGCTTGTCTTGCTTGTTTTACTCCCCACAGCACTCTTCATTTAAAAGAAAAAAGGGAAAAATGAAAATCCCCCTGAATTGGGAAGAGGTAAAGGTGTCCCTTCACACACTGAACACTCACATGATGTCCTCACACACTTCAGCCCTATACCCGGGCTTTCTTACCCTTTTAGGAAAGTAGGAGGGAGTCATGTAGCGGTACTCGTGGGTTTTACCCCGTTAGTATCCGTGAAGGCTTCTGCTCAAATTGAAACTCGTTCTATTCACTGTGATACCCGTGGAATTTTCTCGACAGTATCATGGGGGATAGAATGGGGCTCTATTGTTTACAGTGGGGGCAATTTGGGAACCTGTGGCTTTTAGAAAATTAGACCTTCAGCTAAACTATCACGATAGCTGGAAGCCGTAGCAAGCTACCTTGTAAGATAGAACTGTCTGATTAGGTAGCACCCAGCCGGCATTAGGACTTTCCTTTACTTTAAGACAAAAGGGGCATACTTACTCTTACCCTATTCTATTTATTTTATTTTATTCTTATTTTTAAGGGTAATCTTGAATCATACTGTTAAGAAAACCTACACATTTTCCTACGTTGATAAATGTGCAGGTGTCACTCTACCAATAATATAATTCAAGATTACCTGAATTTATCCTGCTAACAAGTTTTTCCTGCAGGCATCACCAAAATAAGGTCTGTAAAAGGATAAGCATCATTTTTAACATGGCATCCTCGAGTCAGTCGGCAGAAGAAGTTCTTAAATCAGAACAAAATGCTAAACCATGGCCCGAATCGTCTCATAGCTCAGTGCCCCCACAAAGGGATACTAGCTCATTACCCCCATTGGACCTAAGCAAGATTGAAGTCAGGATGAACAGTCTTGAGGGTCTGGCCAATGGTTGGAAGTCATTTCCTGATCAGGTCAAAGCACAATTTGAGAAGAAATACGAGAGGATTGCAACCTTAATGCGAGTTAGGGTCCAGGTCTCGGCACTAAAGGCCATGTTGCCAGTTTGGAACCCTAAGTTTGGAGTGTTCTCTTTCAACGACATCGATACTGCTCCCACTATGGAAGAATATCAAGCATTGCTAGAAATCCCTTATGCGGCCCAGAATCGGATTTACCTACACCTCGAACATAGGCAGACCTGGAAACTGCTCGCACATATGCTGGGGATCCCACCAGAAGAAGCAAAGGCGAGAGAAACCGTCAAAGGAAACACGCATGGATGGTATTGGACTTACCTCAAGAAAGGGTTGGATCAATGCATCCAAGATCAACAGTGGGATCAAGCTTCATTGATGCTCACTTTAGCAATTTACGGCTTGATCTTGTTCCCTGGACCCTCCGGAATCATAACCTGTGGTGTTGTGGAAATGTTCTGGGCAGTAGAGAAACAGAAAGTCAATCCAATACCGACAATACTTGCCGAGACTTTCTTAACCCTCACTTACTGCAGACAGCAAGGCAAGGGGTCCATTAAGTGTTGTTCTCAATTGTTGCACCTCTGGGTCATTAGTCATATGTGTCTTGTGGAGACGAAGGGATTAACTTGGTATCTTGACTAGCCTCTCATCGAGAAAATGACCCAATTGGTAATCAGCCCAAAGGATGAGCCGCAGTGGCAAGAACGGATTTTGAGCTTCAATAGCCATAATTATTGTTGAAAGAAATTGTGGACGTCAAGTCAATCCATTCTGATCAGCACGGGGAACAATCAATCAGTATCCCTAATCGGAGTGACTGGATACACAAGTTACACTCCGGCCTTAGTAGTAAGACAATTCGGCTCAACACAATTCAGAATCAATACGGAAGAATACCACCAAGGTCATTTCTACCATGAGCTCAAGGAAGAGGAGGGGTTGAAAATAGCTCGCAAATCTTGGGAAAACATCACTCTGATGGACAGGTCGCCTAAAGGTCCGAGTGCCACGAGCGATTATCTTAAATGGAGGGCTGACAGGGACCAAGAACACTCAACTGCAGAATTCGAAGACAGCGACCCTCGCCGAAACGTCCTATCAGAAGAAGCTAATAATCATCTGGCTAACTCACTACAAAAGGCAAACAACGAAAATTCGCAACTGCAAGAACAAATAAAGCAGTTAGAGGACCAACAGCAGAACCTTAAAAGAAAAGTGAGAAGACTCAGGGAAGAGGCAAGGGCCGAAAAGATGGGCTTCGAAGAGCAAAAGGCACGGTGGGAAGAGGAAAAAAGCTCTCTCCAAGCTATGGTAAGAGAAGTAGAAGTGCAGAATAGTAAGCTTCAGGAAAAAATGAAATACCAAGAGATACTCGTAGAAGAGTATAAACAAGAGAACAAAAAGAAGAAGCTCGAATTGAAGGAACAGGCATTACTCATCAACGATATTCTGAAAGAATGTGCTAAGGAAAGGAAGGAGAAAGAAAGACAAGCTGCTCTCTATTAAGAGCTGAAAGAGAATGTTGACCAGTTGGAGAGAACGATAGCACAGGGAAAACAAGAACTCCTTCCTGAATCCGAGTATGCTCTGAAAGCATTCGACCCTGCCAAACAAGAAGAAAGGTTATATGAGTATCTCAGAAAATGTCATCTCATTATAAAGAGCCTCCCTGAGCCTAGGCCAATGTAAAGAATGCTGTGTATAAATATTTAGTTAATGGAAAACTTTTTGGGCCATTGTTTAGCAAAATTGTGAATGAATAGTATAACTCCCGTAGAAACCCCCTCGCTAGGGTTATGCGAAAAATTGGATATGCCATATGAACAGGTATCATAAACGCGTATTCAATCCAGTCATTCACAGTCAGACTATCGAATGATGCCATGATAAAATTGATGCAACCATCCTTCTGCAGATTTCATTTTGGCTCCCAAATGCCACTGTATCCTTTGTTCGAACCAGGACCTTTAGTTTTTTTTTACGAAATTCAAAATTCACTAAAAGCTTTTATTTATTTCCCCACAGAAAATCAACATTGCTTCAAACAAGGCAAGTCTGACCAAGCACACGGTTCAACCCAAGTGAGTGTACTTAACAAGATCCCGAACAAAGAAGATAATGGAAGATCAGGAACAAGTACAGAACTTACAAGGGCAAGTATCCGAGCTGAAAGACCAGGTCTCAGAACTCATGAGGCTAATGAGGGAGATGTCCCAAAATAAATCAGCTTCAGAACCTAACCTACCACTACCTCCCCCACCACCTACAACAAATGATCCGCATCAAGCTTCAACTTCTTTCACCTTTCAGTCACCTATCCCGGATCCGACAATCACTGTCAATCCGGCTACTATAAATAATGACCCACCTTTCTCCCATTACCCGGCTATCTCAAATGCCGACCCATACCCTTCAATACTGATCCCTCCGGTTCACTCCACCCCTCATTTCCCGGTGGGAGTATCTTTGCGATAGGAGGAGAAAATAAGACCAGGGAAAATGAAAAACTGTCTACTCTAGAGGAAAGACTGAGAGCAATAGAGGGACTGAACATGTATGGTTCAGTCGATGTGGCATCACTTAGATTGGTGCCAAATGTGGTGGTGCCACCCAAATTCAAAGTCCTGGACTTCGACAAGTACACCGGGAACTCAGACCCCCGCATTCACCTGGCAACCTACATTGCCAAAATGTTTGCCTTGACAGAAGATGACAGACTTCTCGTCCACTTCTGTAACACCCCGAACCTCCGAGTTATGAATAGTACCATTTTTGGTCCGTGACTAATACTATTCAAAGATACCTTGAGGACCAAAAATAAATAGAAAATTAATTGAGATAGACACAATAAAAATTATAGTGAATAAAAAAGCTAAGGACTCATCGGGTATTATAAAAAGAAGGATTATGACCCGATGAAGGGCATTTTGGTCAATTCACCTCAAGAGTTGACTTTTGACCAAAATGTCAATTAAATTAAATGAAATTAATAAATTGAATTATGGGGTAAAAATTGAAGAAAAATTCAAGTAAAAAAAAATATGTAAGGTAAAATTTAAGAAAAGAAAACTTAAACTTTCATTTCCATTATGACAAAATTAAAATGAAAGACTTATGGGATTTTGATAGTTAAATTTAATTATTTAATTAAAAGAAAAAAATTAAGTGTAAATGTAAAAAAAAAAGGGAATAAAAATTTAAGTTTAATTATCCTTATGACAATTAAAATTTATAATTTTAATAAGCTAATTTTGGGGATATATATATATATATATATATATATATATATAAATAAGAAGACAAATGTCTTCTTCATTTTTTTTTTTCATAAGAGGCCACCACCCTCTCCTCTCTCTTTCTCTCTCTCTCTCTCTCTCTCTCTCTCTCTCTCTCTCTTTTTCTCTTCTTCTTCCACTTCTTCCCCTCATTGATTTCCCCTCCCAAGTTTTAATTCCCTCAAATTCCCTTCATAAATTCCATAGCCCACTAAAAGAAAACATCAAAGAGATCTTTGATTGAGAGATTAAAAGCAAGGAGAACAAGAATTAGAAGAAAAGTGAAGTTGGAAAGAAATCAACAAGAGATAATTTTCTTTTCATGTTAGATTAGTTGTATAAGCTTTGAAGGAAGTTAATTTATGATGAAATTTCATAAGAAAATGAAAGAAAACATATATGGAACCTAAACTAGGGTTTTAGCCAAATGGGAGAAAAATTAGGGTTTTGAACATTAGGGTTTAGAGACCAAAAATATGAAGAAGTGCTAAATAATATCTTTGACATAGTTTAAGGAAAGAAATGGCCATTTGTGACCTAATTAAGTGTGTTAGAAGTGTTTAAATCAAAGCCAAATTCGGATTGGGTATGAAGCATGACCAAAAGTCAACTTTGAGGGACCAAAAATGAAATTTTACAGTCCAATTGGTATGGGACCAATTGGGACTGAAAATAGGCACTAAATGACACAATTTTCATTTAGGAAGCATGCCCAAAAAATGACCAAAACCTAGTGAACAAACTGACCAAACTTGAAAAACTGCAGTATGAACAGTACACATGAACAGTAATCGTGTTTGGGTCATAACTCGAGCTAGGTAGGTCAAAATGACCTGAAATTTTATCAGTAGTTAGATGAGATATAGACCTAAAACTTTCATGAATAACACAAACTCAAATTATGCCATTAACCCAATCAAATTATTGAGCAAAGTTGAATTACTGAATCTGCAAAACTGCAGAATTGCCATATGAGCAGTAAAGTTTCAATGGCTATAACTCTCTCTAGAAAACTTCGATTTAGGTGATTCTTGAACCAATGGAAACCTAAGACATATTAGAATATTTCACATGAAGAATGTTAGGCCAAATTATGAACTTAACTCAATCAAATTGTGAAACGAATTCGGGTCACTGAATCTGCCAGAATCTGGGCACCTAAAATTGACCAAATGAACAGTAAACTTTGCAAGGCTATAACTCTCTCTAAAAAACTCCAATTTAGGCGATTCTTGAACCGATGGAAACCTAAGACATAGTAGAATATTTCATATGGAGAATTTTAGGCCAAATTATGAACTTAACTCAATGAAATTGCGAAACGAATTCGGGTCACCGAATCTGCCAGAATCTGGGCACCTAAAATTGACTAAATGAACAGTAAACTTTGCAAGGCTATAACTCTCTCTACAAAACTCCAATTTAGGTGATTCTTAAACCAATGGAAACCTAAGACATAGTAGAAAATTTCATATGAAGAACATTAGACCAAATTATAGACTTAACTTGGTCAAATTGCTGAACGAAGTTGGATCGATAAATCTGCCAGAACAAAATCTGCAGCATGAACAGTGATGTGAACAGTAATAGTGTTTTGGGCATAACTTGAATTACACAGCTCCGAATTAGGCAATTCAAAAAGGAAAATAAAGTTAAGACCTAAATGAAGAACAATTTTCATGAAGAACATCTCACCAAATTATGATCAAAACTAGGTAAAAATTGGGTTCAAAAATTGGGGCACCAAGCTATCCCAAAACCAAAATATTCTAAAATTTTCAAAGCTAACTTGGGATGCATTAGACATGCATATAATGAGTTCTTGGCAGCAATTGAGATTGGTATTGAGGTATTCTATTTGCGTATTTTCAGTAGAAAAAGAAGTTGGAACGGACAAGGAGAAGTAGGCAACAATAAAGGAGAGCATTGAAGGTTTGTGCACAACTAACATTTTCTTTGTTTTTAAATTTGTAAATTACTTGGAATGTGTTAAATTGAATGAGTTTACTGTGAACAAGTTTACTTTGACTGAAATATGGTTTTTCTCTTGCATTTAAGAAATTTAGGAGTTGCTACCTTTATTTGGATATTATGATGAATTTAAATGTGTTTATTGGTTTATAAATGTGATTGTTGAATGGAAAAATTTTTGAAACTGTTTTGAAACCACAGTTAGCATGATAGTCTCTTTCGGAACTCCCCAGTAGTAACAGCTACTTGGGGTTAGTAATTGATATTGATTATGTCTCCCATTAATAACGGTTAGTGGGGTAAGACTATATGAGTACTCATTAGCTAGCTAGCCCTTCCCTCATTAATAACGATTAGTGAGGTTGAGATTGCTTTGTCGTGGTGTACAACACGGCACTGATCATGAAATTTTGTGTCATGGCACAGGCGTGTGTTGATGTTGGCAACACTAATGCTTTGTGAATTGTGATTTATGAAGTATGATTTCTCATTTGCAATGTTATTCAAATAAATGGCTCTTATGAACTTAGAACTCTTGTGAAGTTTTCATGCTTGAGAAAAATGTGATTTATTATGCTTTGACAAATTGTGTTTTACCTTAAGTTTTAAAGTTATTAGTTGTGCACCATTGAGTGATATACTCAGCGATAGCTTCTTTATGCTGTCGCAGGTAAAGGAAAGGAGAAGGCTGTTGAGTGAAAGACTTGGAGGCAGTATTTTGGTATTGTTTGTGGGTATTTACATTAGGTATACCCTTGTGATTCCTTTGGATGTATTTTGTACCTATATGTATGGATGTATGGATATTGAGCAGTTTGTATTTAAAAACATTGCATTGCTATCACATTTTGAGTTTGTAATTATTTTGTATTTTACTTTGAGACTTATGAAAATGTAACTTTTGCAATATTTAGTCTATCATTATTTCCAATGAATGTTTGCATGGAATTTTAACTATTCTCATATAGTTTTTCGCAAAAGAATTGATAAGATAAAAAGCTATGGTTTGTTTTAAAATCCTTTGTAGCATAACTAATGGGTTATCGGTAGGTGGAGTTCGGTGATTCATTAGGCATGCTACGGGAACATGTCATGCCTTACAAGGGATAAGGTGTGACAACTTCTTTCACGAGAGCCTCTCCGAAGCAGCCCTGAGATGGTGTATTCAGCTGGATAGGAGCAAACTGCGCTCCTGGAAGGATTTAGCGGACGCATTCTTGAAGCAGTACAAATTTAACTGTGATGTGGCCCCCACAAGGAGGGACCTTCAAAACCTGGTGCAAAGAGACAGGGAAAGCTTCAAGGAATATGCCCAAAGATGGAGGGAAAAGGCTGCAGAAGTATATCCTCCAGTAACTGATAACGAACTATGCTCCCTGTTCATCGAAACATTGAAGGCTCCCTACTTCAATTTGATGATTGGAAACACTTCCAACAGCTTCTCAGACATCATCCAAGTCGGTGAGAGAATAGAGGCTAATTTAAGGATGGGACGGCTGCAGGAGTTGACTGAGAATCCTGCGAAGAAAACTACCAGTTTTGGCAAAAAGAAGAAGGGTGATGTGCATTCCGTCACCCGGCAAAATAATTACTCCCCACTTCCTCAAAATAACTACCGGCCATATCCTCCCCCTCATGGCCAAACAGTTGCAAACATTCCACCTCCTTTCCCAAATTATCCACACACACGCCCACAATACCCACCACCTACAAATTACCAGCCTAGACCTCCTCCTCCACCTACCCAACCCAGACCACCTCAAAATAACCCCAGACCACCAAGAAATCCTGATCCACCCCTTCCCCTCCCACTCAGTGAAATATACCGATACCTCGTCGGTATAAACCAGATAGTACCAGTTCCCCTAGACCCAATTCAGCCACCATACCCCAGGTGGTATGATGCCACTGCCCGTTGTGAATATCATGGAGGGGCACAAGGGCATTCAACTGACAACTGCGGGGCACTCAGAGGGAGAGTGCACGCTTTAATCCGGAATGGGTGGTTGAAGATTGAGGGAAACGGTTCCCTCCCCAATGTTACCTCAAACCCGCTGCCTAATCATAATATAGGCAATGGTGTAAACATGATAGAATCAGACGGGGAGAGGTCGACACCAGAGGTAGACGAGCTGATTCCCCACTTTGAGGAAATTTTTGCCATGGCGATGAGGGAAGGTTACCTTTGCCCTCAAGTATCAGGATCAGAAAAGGGTACAGGATGTCCTTACCATGGAGGGGCAGCTGATCATGAGCTGCGAGACTGTGAGGGATTCTGGCAAGAGGTCCAGAACTTGCTGTCCCTCAAAATTTTAAGATGTCAAAGGAGATCGAAAGTGGAGGGTGAAGTAAATACCGCCAGGTTTGGCCAGAATACCTCTACCCCCAATCCTAGATTAACCTTCTCTGCCCCCAATGCCCCAACACCCTCACCACCAGTAATGATTATCCAAGCCCCGCCCCAGCTTCCTGTCACCAATACTCATGCCATACCTTGGAATTATAACTTCCAAGTTTTCACCCAAGGAGCATCAAGTAGTACGTCAGCTCCTAATCTTGCTTCACCTCCTGCACCTCAAAAACCGTGCTTCACTCCCCATGAGCAGTTCAGAATGACTTACGTCGGACCTACCAGCAATACTACACCCCAACCTAATCCTCAGCCGGTCGCTGCCACAAAATCCTCCCCACCTGAGCAAGAAGTCGAGTTTATAACTCGAAGTGGGAGATGTTACGGGAACAAAGAGAAAGAAAAGAAGAAGGGGAAAGTAAAAATGGGAGAATTACAGAGAAATCTGAAGAGGAGATTGAGAAAGCGGGAAGTAGAGACATGGAGCCTAAAGAAGAGGAGGAGCTGTTGCTCCAAATAATGAAGCAGAGTGAGTATGATGTGGTGGAACAGTTGAGAAAGGCACCTGCCCGAATTTCACTGTTATCGCTGATTTTGAGCTCTGAGGTGCACCGTCAAGCCTTGCAGAAAATCCTGGATCAGGCCTTTGTGAACCCCGACATCACACCGGGGCAGTTCGAGAAGATAGTGGGACAAATCCAGGCATCCAGTTTTTTTACCTTTTCTAAAGAAGAGATAGATTCTGCAGGCTTGGCACACACTAAAGCCCTCTATGTGACAGTGAAATGCAAAGGTTGTATAGTGGCCAAGGTCCTTATTGATAATGGATCAGCACTCAATGTACTGCCTAGTGCTACCTTGGCTAGACTGCCAGTTGACCAATCAAATATACGTTAGAGTGCTATGGCGGTAAGAGCCTTTGACGATACAAGAAGAGAAGTGTTGGGAGACATCGACTTGCCACTCCAAATTGGCGCATGCACCTTCAACGTCACATTCTAAGTGATAAACATTGAACCGGCCTACACTATGTCGCTGGGGAGGCCGTGGATCCATTCAGCGAATGCCATTCCTTCAACTTTGCATCAGAAGATAAAGTACATCATGGACGGCAAAATCATCACGGTGAGAGGGTAAGAAGCCATATTGGTCACTAAGCCATAATCACTTCCTTATGTGGAAGCTGCTGAGGAGTCGTTGGAAAGCTCTTTCCAGGCCCTCGAATTACAAAAAACCAGAAATGAAGGGGTTATGGCTATGGTAGCCAAGATAATGTCAAGGAATGGATATGAAGAAGGCAAAGGCCTAGGCGCCACATTACAAGGAATTATTGAACCTATACTGGCTATCCAGTTGGGAGAATGAAAGTAGTCCCGAGAATCACAGAGGTCTTCACTAAACCGGTTATCGAAAATCCGACAGAGGTTGAAGAACCACCCGATGAACCATCCATTGATGTCATCCACTTGGATTCCTTGTATGAGGGTCTGGTCTCGCCAATAGCTGAGGGGCAAGAGTTGGACAACAGGACAGCAGAGGACATCCCTGTACTTAATTTCGAGTAAAGTACCTTTGGTTATCTACACTTGATCATTTTGTCCATGGTGGCATGTGTAACATTGTAAATGGACCCTTTTCTTATGTCATAAATCTTGATGAATTAATAGCGCATTTATTTCCAATTCTCTTTTTCTTTCCACTTGAATTCCATCCTTATAATATATTCTATTTTTCGTTCATTTAGGACCATTCATCAATTAACACCTAATAATTCAATAGACTCAGAAATTCCTCTGGTTAATTTTGAAATCCCCATAACTGCCATTACTTCAAGTGATTCTGAGGTAGAGCTCACAGAAGAAAGGGATGAAAGGGATGAACCTTCCCTAGTGCCTTGTGGAGACGAAACGCGCACCATAAACTTAGGCACGGAAGAAGTGAAAAGGGAACTTAAGGTTGTGGATAGTGAAGAATTGGGAGATATGATCAGTTTGCTCAAAGAATTCCTGGACGTGTTTTCCTGGAGCTATGATGACATGATTGGTTTGGACCCCCAGATAGTGACACACAAAATTCCTCTAATTCCGGGGACAATCCCGGTAAAGCAGAAGCTAAGAAGAATGAACCCTGAGACACTGCTCAAAGTTAGGGATGAGGTCAAGAAAGCGATGATCTTTGGGTTCCTGGAAGTAGTCAAATATCCCCAATGGATAGCTAACGTTGTCCCGGTAATGAAGAAGGACGGGAGAGTTAGGGTGTGCGTTGACTACAGGGATCTTAATAAGGCGAGCTTAAAAGATGATTTCCCTCTCCCTCACATTGATGTGTTAGTAGAAAATGCTGCGGGATTGGGCAGGTGTTCGTGTATAGATGGGGCATCAGGGTATAATCAAATCCCAATGGATGAGGGAGACAAGGAGAAAACTGCTTTTATCACTCAATGGGGGGTATTTTGCTATCGGGTCATGCCTTTCGGGTTAAAGAATGCTGGAGCCACCTACCAAAGCGCCATGGTCACATTATTCCACGATATGATGCATAAGGAAGTGGAGGTGTACGTGGATGATATGATCATCAAATCCTGGGGAGAGGAGAGCCATGTGCGGGTGATGAGGAAAGTATTCGAGAGACTCAGGAAATATCAGCTGAAACTGAACCCTGCCAAGTGCATATTCGGAGCTAGATCTGGGAAATTGTTGGGATTCATAATGAGCGAGAAGGGAATAAAAGTTGATCCGGACAAAGTCCAAGCCATTCAAGAGATGCCATCCCCAAAAACAGAAAGGGAGGTGCACAGTTTCTTAGGGAAATTGAACTACATATCAAGGTTTATTTCCAATCTCACCGCTAAGGCTGAGCCTATTTTTAGACTACTCTGAAAGAACAACACCACTCAATGGGATTCAGTTTGCCAAGAGGCTTTCAAGAAAATCAAGCATTACCTGTCAACCCGCCAGTGTTGGTTCCACCAGTGGCCGGAAGGCCTCTGATTCTGTATATGGCAGTCCAACAAAGCTCAATAGGATGTGTTTGGGGCAACATGATGATACCGGCCAGAAGGAAAGAGCTATTTATTACCTGAGCAAAAAGTTCAATGATTGTGAGTCAAGGTATTCTTCCCTAGAGAAAACTTGCTGCGCACTAGCTTGGACAGCGAATCGCCTCAAGCACTACATGTTGAATCACAAGACATGGCTTATTTCCAGAATGGATCCTATTAAGTATGTATTCGAAAGCCCATTCGTGCCAGGAAGGATAGCCAAGTGGCAGGTCATACTCTCCCAGTATGACATTGTCTATATGACCCGAAAAGCGGTGAAGGGTAGCGTGATCGCTGATCTCTTAGCAGAAAATCCTATCCAAGATTATGAAGCTCTGGATTTTGAGTTCCCTGATGAGCATATTAATGAAGTAGACTGCGGAAAAGAAGAGCCAGCTGATGTTTGGGAAATGTATTTCGACGGAGCTGTCAATTTGTCTGGTAATGGAATCAGAGCTGTATTGGTATCCCCGGATGGGAAACACTTTCCGATAGCTATCAAGTTGAGATTTGACTACACCAACAACATCGCAGAATATGAAGCTTGTGTAATAGGTCTACAAGCTGCTATCGAAATGAAGGTCAGGAAATTGGAGGTATATAGAGACTCAGCCCTGATCATTTACCAAGTCAAGGGAGAATGGCAAACTAAGGATCCGAAGCTAATCCCATATCAGAAGTACTTACTGGAGCTGATTAAGAAATTCGAAGAAATCTCTTTCACTCACCTTAGTCGAGACAAAAATCAATTTGCAGATGCCTTAGCCACCCTGGCTGTTATGGCTCAAATGGAAGAAGGGCAAATGACTCAGGTGTTAAAGATTAAAGCAAGAAGTGAGCCGGCTTACTGCTTCATGATCTAAGAAGAACCTGATGGTAAACCTTGGTACCATGACATCTTGCTCTACATCAGAACCAGAGAATTCCCTCCAAGGGCGAGCAAAAATGAAAAGAGGATGATTCGGAGATTAGCATTGGGATACTTCCCCAGTGGAGAAACCTTATACAAAAGGAGCTCTAACGGCGAATTGCTGAGATGTGTGGATGCAAAAGAGGCAAAGAGAATCCTTTTCGAGACTCATGAGGGAAACTGTGCAACCCATGCCAATGGACACATGATGGCTAAGCAAATCATGAGACGAGGATATTTTTGGACTACCATGGAAAAGGATTGCGTCGAGTATTTCCGAAAGTGCCATAAGTGTCAAATATACGCGGATCCGATAAATGTTCCGCCTCACCAATTGTTCAACCTCGTTTCACCATGGCCTTTCGCAATGTGGGGCATCGATGTGATTGGTCCCATCAACCCTAAGGCATCCAATGGGCACAGGTTTATCCTAGTAGCAATCGACTATTTTTCTAAATGGGTTGAAGCGACGTCATATGCCCACATTACACAGAACACATTTCTCAAATTCCTCAGAAATAATATCATCTGCTGGCATGGCCTTCCCAATGAAATTGTCACTGACAACGCCAAGAACTTGAATGGTCCAAAGATCCATAAGTTATGTGATCAATACAAAATTCGACACCTCAATTCCTCACCATACCGTCCCCAGATGAATGGAGCAGTGGAAGCCACAAACAAAAATCTCAAGAGAATAATCTGGAAAATGACAGTCACGTATAAGGATTGGCATGATATGCTTCCCTACGCTCTTCATGCATACCGGACTTCAGTAAGGACATCAACTGGGGCAACTCCATACTCACTGGTTTACGGGATGGAAGCGGTATTACCTATTGAGGTAGAGATTCCTTCTCTAAGAATTCTAAAAGAATTGGGGATTAATGAGTCGGAATGGATCCAGTCAAGGTTGGACCAATTAAATTTGCTAGATGAGAAGAGGCTAGCAGCAGCATGTCATGGGCAGTTGTACCAGAGAAGAATGGCCAGGGCATTTGACAAAAGTGTTCGCCCTCACGAATTTCAACCCGGGGACCTAGTTCTGAAGAAAGTTCTCCCGAATCAAAATGATCCCCGGGGTAAATGGTCACCAACCTACGAGGGACCCTATGTGGTTAAAAGGGCATTTTCTGGTGGGGCCCTGTTCTTAACCCACATGGACGGTGAAGAATTTCCAAGACCTGTGAATACTGACGCCGTCAAGAGATACTATGCCTAAAAAAATAAAAAAAATAAAATAAAAAAGAGAAAAAAAGGGGTAGGGGTGAAAACCCAAAAGGGCGCTCCTAGCAAAATGTGTGAAAGAAGGCGAAAACACTCGAAGGGCACTTTCTGTAAAATGAGTGAAGGATGAAAACCCGAAAGGGCATCCTGAAAGAGCAAGCCAAAAAAAAAAAAGAAAAAAAAAATCTAGGGGTGAAAACCAGAAAGGGCATCCCAAGAACCAAAAGGGGAGAAATAAGGAGCGAGGCATGAAACTGAGAAGGGAAATAAACCGTCATGACACGAGGCTTCAGAGTACTTGAAATAATGGCAGTTAAGGGACTTCAAAGCTAACTACAAGAAACATGTGAGATCTATCCTTGTACCATTTTCCTTTAAAACTGTATCTTTGTTTCTTAAAGCCTTAATAAAGTCATTCTTCTTCTCCAATCTATTTTATTCCCGTTTCAATTCGTCTTTTTGCTTTATCTTTATACTCACACTATTTTCTCTGCGCTATTAATCATTTAAAATTTTGCCATAAGGTTAGGATTTGAAAATTGATAACCTCACGTACTTTACTATGAGATTTGCAGGAAATGGCCAAAAAAAAAAAACAAATAGAGGTGAAAACCTGGAAGGGCGCTTCTAGTTAAATGAACGAAAGGAAAGTGAAGACCCGCAAGGGCGCTTTTCGCAAAATAAGAAGAAAGCCAAGAGGCATCCGAAGAAATGAGGTCGTAGGCCAAGTCTTGTAACTCGTCCTCCATTAATTATCGGCTTTCGGGATCCTGTTAAGTACACTTCATCGGGGAAGAACTTCTTGTGTCGATATTAGACTTGCTTTGTAAGTTGATTTTAATTTTCCAGCATTTTAAATTTCCAGTCAATCAACCTCTGGTTCCTTGATCTAAGTTGATTTTAATTTTCCAACATTTTGAATTTCCAGTCAATCAACCTCTGGTTCCTTGATCTAAGTTGATTTTAATTTCAGCATTTAAATTTCCCGTTATTAACCTCTGGTTCCTTGATCTAAGTTGATTTTAATTTTCCAGCATTTTAAATTTCCAGTCAATCAACCTCTGGTTCCTTGATCTAAGTTGATTTTAATTTTCCTGCGTTTCAATTTCCAGTCAATCAACCTCTGGTTCCTTGATCTAAGTTGATTTTAATTTCAGCATTTAAATTTCCCGTTATCAACCTCTAGTTCCTTGATCTAAGTTGATTTTAATTTTCTAGCATTTTAAATTTTCAGTCAATCAACCTCTGGTTCCTAGATCTAAGTTGATTTTAATTTCCTGCATTTAAATTTCCCGTCATCAACCTCTGGTTCCTTGATCTAAGTTGATTTTAATTTTCCAGCATTTTAAATTTCCAATCAATCAACCTCTGGTTCCTTGATCTAAGTTGATTTTAATTTTCCAACATTTTAAATTTCCAGTCAATCAACCTCTGATTCCTTGATCTAAGTTGATTTTAATTTTCCTGCGTTTAAATTTCCAGTCAATCAACCTCTGGTTCCTTGATCTAAGTTGATTTTAATTTCCTGCATTTAAATTTCCCGTCATCAACCTCTGGTTCCTTGATCTAAATTGATTTTAATTTTCCAGCATTTTAAATTTCCAGTCAATCAACCTCTTGTTCCTTGATCTAAGTTGATTTTAATTTTCCAGCATTTTAAATTTCCAGTCAATCAACCTCCGGTTCCTTGATCTAAGTTGATTTTAATTTTCCTACGTTTAAATTTCCAGTCAATCAACCTCTGGTTCCTTGATCTAAGTTGATTTTAATTTCAGCATTTAAATTTCCCGTTATCAACCTCTGGTTCCTTGATCTAAGTTGATTTTAATTTCAGCATTTAAATTTCCCATTATCAACCTTTGGTTCCTTGATCTAAGTTGATTTTAATTTTCCAGCATTTTAAATTTCCCGTTATCAACCTCTAGTTCCTTGATCTAAGTTGATTTTAATTTTAGCATTTAAATTTCCCGTTATCAACCTCTGGTTCCTTGATCTAAGTTGATTTTAATTTTCCAGCATTTTAAATTTCTTGTCAATCAACCTCTGGTTCCTTGATCTAAGTTGATTTTAATTTCCTGCATTTAAATTTCCCGTCATCAACCTCTGGTTCCTTGATCTAACTTGATTTTAGTTTTCCAGTATTTTAAATTTCCTGTTATCAACCTCTGGTTCCTTGATCTAAGTTGATTTTAATTTTTCAGCATTTTAAATTTCCTGTCAATTAACCTCTGGTTCCTTGATCTAAGTTGATTTTAATTTTCAGCATCTTAAATATCTTGTCAATCAACCTCTGGTTCCTTGATCTAAGTTGATTTTAACTTTCAGCATTGTAAATTTCTTGTTAATCAACCTCTGGTTCCTTGATCCAAGTTGATTTCAAATTTCTAGCATTTTAACTCCTGTTACCAATCTCTAGGTCACTAACTTAAGTAGGCTTTAGCTTCCTAACCTTGAACTCCTAACTGCCCAAAATATGGGTCTAAATCTTTACATAATTCCTACACGGGAAATTTTTTCCCTTTAATAGAAATTATGTAAAGAGGGGCAGCTGTCGACACCATATTTTGGCCGATCCCCAGAATCAATAAGTTTCGAAACTGATCCCCAGCACTAAGTCTCCTTTTGCCTGCCAATTACATTTCCGATCTCTCTTTACCGAACAATCACATTTTCGACCTCTCCTCAAAAGGGATCAAACCAATACTAAGTCCCCATGTCACTTAAAGCCTTGCCGATCTCTCAAACCAATTGTCAAATCTCCTGAATAGTCAATCACATTCCCGATCTCTCTCGTCAGACGAAACTGAACCAGCACTAGATCTTCATTTTAAAAGTTTAGGAATAATCAAGTTAACGTTCCAATCCGGTTTAATGGCGATCCCGATCTTAAGTACTCAAGCCAAATTTCCAATTTTAAATCAAGTCCTATTTAGCGTTGGTTCCCTGCCGATCTCATGCTTATGGTGTTTTCTGACCTCTTACACTTAGATTAATAATCACCTTTAGTTGTTTTAATATGCTCAGACAATCAAGTGCTTAAGTAATTTAGAGATTTTCCGATCACATCCATTCACTGAACAAAAAGCAAATTTCATTTCATATTAAAGTTTGTACAAGTCATTCGGCTGGAGGATCACCCCCAGCCTGATCTACATTTTGCTCATCTCCTCCCTCACCCTCAGCCTCCTCCTCGCTATCCTCACCCTCGTCCTGGGGAGCCAGATCTACCATCCAAGAGAAGTCCTCCTCGGGGTACCGATTCTTGAGCTCGGCCAGGAGATCCTTGTGAGCATTCACATAAGCACTGGCCTCCCTTGTCACCGCCTCTTCCTCTTTCGCTTTGAGCTCCTCAGTGAGCTGAGCAACTTCACCACCCCGGAGCGCCTGAATCTCTTCAAGAACACGATCTCGCTCGGCTAGAACACGAGCTTGCTCGGCCAGCTTGTCCTCGTAGAACTTCATCTGCCCCTCAATTTCAGATAGGTAGTTCTGAGCGGATGAGAGTTGGGATCGAAGGGAAGCCACTTCATGACCCATCTTCTCGACCTCCTTACCCAGGCGGTGAGCCTTCTCCTGGACGATGTACAGATTCACCAAGCACTCCACGTTCAGGCTCATGGATCGGGTCAGGATATCATCAAGGTTGTCCGGAGACAGCCTGTCCCGATCCTCTCGAAGGCAAATAGAAGCACCCAGGACTTTAGCCAAACCCGGATTCTCCCGAACAGTTCGGTTCTTCTCTAAGGAATGGATCAACACTTGAGCACCGCGGGAGAAGGTTCGTGGGGTAGGTTGAGAAGGACCCCCTTTCGCACCTAAAGCAACTGGAGGAGCTGGAGGCTGCTCTTCTTGGCGAGGAGGAGATCGGATCACTTCTACCTCAGGGATCGGCTGCCTCGAACGTTGAGATGAGCCCCCTTGCATCTCTTCAGTCTCATGCTTGGGCGTCTGGAGCAGTTCGGATCGTTTCATCTGTCACACCTTACCCCTCTGTAAGGCATAACATGATCCCATAGAATACCTAATGAACTACCGAACTTCACCTACCGATAACTCATTAAGTACCCTACAAGGGATTTTAAAACAATTTTCTTATCTTTGACAAGTGGTGAGCATTTCTAATAAGTATTTAAAACATTTAGTCGAAATTAAAACTAATTAATATTTTTGGCCATTTTAGTTTTCCGCAAATCATATAAAAATTTTGACAGAGTTTCCTCTGTATTTTGAGAAAACCGTTCTTCGAATGCCTGTAAAAAGCACTTCTAAAAGTTTTTCTCAACTAATACTTCGGTTTCACAATCAAACTCAATCAATTTCTCAAAATTCACAAGTTCAATAGTTCTCAAAATACTGTCAATCAATATCATTCATATTTCATTAAAAACAAAATAATTTATACACAACCTTACAAATTTATATCTAAAGAAACACAAACTAAACCTTATTACAAACTTCATACAAATTTGTGTACAAGCTGCTCAAGACCCATTTTTACATGTCCATACATTTATGTGCAATATATACATCAAAAGAAATATTCTGATTAGGGTATAAATTATACAGAAGGCTTCAAGTGATGACTTCACACACCTCAGCTCGATCTGCTTTGCTCCTCTAGTCTCTGTATCTGCGGCAATAATAAAGCTATCGAGTACTAGGACTCGATGGTGCACAATATACTAAAATAATCTTTATGCAAAACTTAAAGCACATTCATTCAAAAATTTGGCTAAACATGAAAATTAAATACAATCATGCATTGTAAGATTTTACATGTAAACCAAGTTCATTTCAAAGTATCAAAACACATTTCATAAAACCCACAACTAGATCATGCCATTCGAAACAAATAGAATCTCAATAGCCAGAGGCTAAAGAGAAATCACATGAATCTCAATAGCCAGAGGCTAAAGAGAAAACATATCACAAGGCTAGCTAGCTCAAATATATGGATATCCATTCACATCCTCTTCTACTGGCACACCTCAACACTTCTCCAGAGAAGGAATCAAAATTCGAAACTAATTACCCCCATTAGTCGTGCTAGTGAGGTGTTCAAATATGTGGTCATGACACTGTGGTTTCAAAACTTATCTTAACAATTTGCTAAACATTGTCTTTTCAAATATACATAATAACTTTCAACAATTTAGATCAAACATCATAAAATGCCATAATCCAATATTTCATATTATTCAAAACGATATGCAAAAGATGATTATAAAAGTATATGTTGTGCACAAACCTCAAACGAGTCGCCTGTTGGCCTTGACTCGACTCCTCGGGTTCTGTCCCGGTATTCTTTTCCACTGAAACATGAAATTTTCCAATGTTTTGGTACTAAAACTTAAAATAAATCCAAAATAAATTTAACTTCACATTTACATAGCTCTAACGTGTTAAATTCGACGTTCTCGAAATTTTGTGTTTCGGGTTACTATTCACTGCACTATTCAAGTCAAATTATTGACTTTCTAAGACTTAATGGGTATGGGAACTCCAACTTCACCCACATACCACATTTTGGTCACCAAACTTGTTGGTTTTGGTCATTTTTTTAAAGCTTAGGTCATTTTGGCAAAATTGCCAATTTTCAGTTTTGGTTCTCCAAAGTTGCACTGTTCCATTGGTCGATCTACTGTTGGAATTTGACAAAACTTTCTTCATAGAAAATGTTCCTTATTGTCTTAAGTGTATTCTCATTTTTGGATCACCTCAATCGGAGTTTTGTAGCTCAAGTTATGGCCAAAATAAGTTTACTGTTTACGTGTACTATTCATACTGAGATTTTGGTGCTGACAGATTTTTGGTCCAACTTTGGTCAATAATTTGATCAAGTTACGTTCATAATTTGGTCTCACTTTCTTCATATGAAATGTTTTACTATTTCTTAGGTTTCCATCGGTTCAAGAATCGCCTAAATCCGAGTTTTCTAGAGGGAGTTATAGCCATCCAAACATTGATGCTCAATGAAAATTCTGCAGAGTCGCAGGTTTGGTAGCCTAAATTTGCTCAATAATCTGAATGGGTTAATGGCATAATTTGGGGTGATGTTCTTCATGAAAATTTTAGATCTATATGCCCTCTAACACCTGGCCAAATTTCAGGTCAATTTGACCTGTCTAACTCGAGTTATGACCAAATGAACAGTTACTGTTCATTTGATCAGTTTAGTGCAGTGGCAGCCTGCTATCAACTCACTTTGGTCAATTGTTTCACCAAGTTTTGGTCAGTTTTTGGCCATAGTTCCTTAATGAAAATTGTGCTCTTTTATGTCTATTTTCATCTCCAATTGGTGGCATATCAATTGGACTTGTAAAATTTGAGTTTTGGTCCTTCAAAGTGGGTTTGGTCATGCTGCCAGCAGCATGACCATTGACCTACGAATTTGGTTTAATTTCCTACCATTCCCACACAACTTATTTGGCCATTATTGACCATTTTTCAGTCCACAATTGGTCAAAGATATCATTTATGCATTTTTCCAAAATTTTGCCTCAAAACCCTAACATTCAAACCCTAGCTCTTCCATCTCATGCATTAAATCACAACTAGTGCACTTAACCTTAACCATTCACTAATCAAAGCTTTTAAACTTATTCTAATGCATCAAATTCATGTAAATCATACTCCTCTCAAGCTGCCCAAATTTCAGTTTGGTCCTTCTCCCATGTTTTTATTTCATTTCATAACTTCTAAGCTCATGTCAACCATTGCATATGCATTTAAAGAAGTAATATAATGAGTTAACACACTAACCTTTCTTAAATCTTCAAAACCCTAACTTTTGTTCTTCTTTCTTTCTTTCTTTCTTGCTCAATCCTCTTCTCAAGTTGCCTAAATAAGCTTTAACTATGGTGGCTAATTTTTCTATGGTGAAATTTTATGATATACAAGCTCAAAATTGAGCTTTAATGGAGTTTGTGGAGATGGATAGATAAGACAAAGAGTGAGATGAGAGAGGAGATGAAGGTTGATTGAAATGAAGAAAAAAAAACCAATTTCTTTTCTTTTTATTTTGCTTATGGAAGACCACAAAGTCCAAATTTAATAATTCATTTAATTAATTCTTTTATGACATCACCTTTGACTTTTCTAACTTCTTTCTTTTCTTTTTTTTTCTATTTATTTTTTTCTATTAGTTCTTTAATTTAATTCTCGATTCAGAAATTTTCTTTTCTCTGATTTTATTTGACAGTTAGGTCAGGAGTCAGCTCTCGGGGTCAATTGACCAAATCGCCCCTCGCCGGTTCATCCCGGTTTGCAAATAATCCAATATTTCTTAGGCTCACGACCTAATTATTTGGTGACTTAAGCTCTTTTTCGTGATTTTCTCTTTTCCTTTGTGTTCATAAGGGTCCTAAGGACCGCAATGTCACTTTTACGGTTGAAATTTGAGTTTAAAATGACTTGTGATCGTTCCCGAGGAGGTCACTCATCGCTGTGACTCTCGGCTCGTTTAACCTCTTATGTTCTGTTTTTCTTATTTATAGTTAACTAATTAAACATTACTAATTATTTGTGTTTATGGTTTCTCAAATTGTCTTAAGTGTGGCCCTAATCCCATTAATTGTCCGGACCGACACCGGTCACCGGAACAGTGAAATATACCAGGCTATACCAATAGGGGTGTTACAATTCTCCCCCCCTTAAATAAATTTCGTCTCGAAATTTTACCTGGTATCAATCTCTGAACAGCTGTGGATGTTGTCTCCTCATGTCCTCCTCTTGTTCCCAACTAGCTTCTTGGCCCGAATGATGGTTCCACAGCACTTTTACCAACGGTATCTGCTTATTCCGTAGCTGCTTCACCTCATAAGCCAGAATCTTTATGGGTTCTTCTTCATATGTGAGGTCTGGATTCACTTCAATTTCTTCTACTGGTAGTACATGAGATGGGTCTGATCGATACCTCCTCAACATAGACACATGGAAGACATTATGTATCTTCTCCAACTCTGGAGGTAGTGCCAACCGATATGCCAAAGGACCCACTCTTTCCAGAACCTCATATGGCCCGATAAAACGAGGACTTAGTTTCCCCTTTCGGCCGAATCTCATAATCCTCTTCTAGGGAGAAACCTTGAGGAAAACTTTCTCACCCACTGCATACTCAATATCCCTTCTTTTCAGATCAATGTAGGACTTCTGACGGTCTGATGCAGTCTTAAGTCGATCTCGGATCACCCTGATTTTCTCTTCAGTCTGTTGAACAATTTCGGGTCCAATCATTTTTCTTTCACCCACGTCATCCCAACACAACGGGGTTCTACATTTCCTGCCATACAAAGCTTCATATGGAGGCATCCTAATGCTTGATTGGTAGCTGTTGTTGTAAGCAAACTCAATCAAAGGCAAGTGTGTATCCCAACTACCCTCGAACTCAATCACACAAGCCCGTAGCATGTCCTCCAAGATCTGAATTACCCTCTCAGACTGGCCATCTGTCTGTGGGTGGAATGTAGTACTTAAGTTCAATCTAGTTCCTAAGGCTCTCTGAAGACTACCCCAGAATCTAGAAGTGAACCTAGGATCTCTGTCTGACACGATGGATACTGGCACTCCATGCAGTCTCACAATCTCATTGATGTATAACTTGGCCAATCTTTCTAAACTGTAGTCCATCCGAACTGGCAAAAAATGAGTAGATTTAGTCAGTCTGTCAACAATGACCCAAACTGCATCATGACTCTTTTGTGTCCTCGGAAGTCCCATCACAAAATCCATCATTATTCTTTCCCATTTCCATTCTGGTACTGGTAGTGGATGTAACAACCCAATGGGTACTTGATGCTCTGCCTTTACTTGCTGACAAGTTAGGCATTTGGATACAAACTCTACCACGTTTCTCTTCATACCCATCCACCAGTAATGCTCCTTTAGCCCTCTATACATTTTTGTGCCACCAGGGTGCATGGCAAAAGGAGATTCATGTGCTTCCTTCAAAATGATCTTCCTCAATTCAACATCATTAGGAACACACATTCTGCCCTGGTTTAGCATTAAACCATCATCTCTGATTGAGAATTCTGGTTTCTTGCCTGCGGACTTCTTCCAACGACCCGATACTTCTGATCATTCTGAGCAGCCATTCTAATCTGATCAATCAACACTGGCTGTACATGCCATGCAACTGCTGTCTGCCCATCATCACTAATCTCTAAGCTGGCATGCAATGATCTTAACTCATGTACCAAAGACAAAGGAGTAACCCGTAGACTTGCCATAGTCTTGCGACTTAAGGCATCAGCCACAACATTAGCTTTCCCTGGCTGATAGTCTATCAGACAATCATAGTCTTTTATCAACTCTAACCATCTCCTCTGTCTCAAATTCAGCTCTTTCTGGGTGCCCAAATACTTTAAACTCTTATGATCTGTGTAGATGTAGCACTTCTCCCCATACAAATAATGTCTCCAGATCTTAAGAGCAAACACAATGGCTGCAAGCTCCAAATCATGTGTCGGATAATTCCTCTCATGCGGTTTCAGCTGGCGTGATGCATAGGCAATGACATTTCGATCATGCATCAACACACAACCTAACCCGTTGTGAGAAGCATCAGAATCAGTATATTCTTTACCCGGTGTGGGTAAAGTTAGGACTGGAGCTTCAGTCAAACATCTCTTCAATTCATCAAAACTCTGCTGGCATTTATCCGTCCACTGAAATTTTACATTTTTTCTAAGCATCTTGGTCAATGGAGATGCCAACATGGAGAACCCTTTCACAAATCGACGGTAGTATCCAGCTAAACCCAGAAAACTATGAATTTCTGTGACATTTCTGGGTGGCCTCCAATTAAGGACTGCTTCAATCTTACTTGGATCTACCTTAATACCCTCTACTGATACTATGTGCCCCAAAAAGGATATCTCCTTCAGCCAAAATTCACACTTCGACAATTTAGCATATAGTTGTTTCTCTCTCAAAGTCTGTAGTACAATCCGCAGATGTCTATCATGCTCTTCTGCATTCCTCGAATAGACCAATATATCATCTATGAATACCACAACAAACTGGTCGAGATATGGTCTGAAGATAGTGTTCATCAGATCCATAAAAGCAGCCGGAGCATTAGTTAACCCGAATGGCATAACTAGGAACTCATAATGGCCATAGCGGGTTCTGAAGGCAGTTTTAGGAACACTTTGCTCTTGTACCTTCAGCTGATAATAACCTGATCTCAGGTCAATTTTGAGAACATACCGCACCCCTCAACTGATCAAACAAGTCATCAATGCGGGGTAATGGATATCTATTCTTTATTGTCACCTTATTCAACTGTCGATAATCAATACACAAGCGGAGAGTGCCATCTTTCTTCTTTACAAACAACACTGGCGCTCCCCAAGGTGACACACTAGGGTGGATAAAGCCCTTGTCAAGCAGTTCTTGCAACTGCACTTTCAACTCTTTTAATTCTGCAGGTGCCATTCTATATGGCGTTATGGAGATTGGGTCCACACCAGGCATAACATCAATCTCAAACTGCACCTCTCTTCTCGAGGTAATCCGGCAATTCATCAGAAATACATCCGAAAATCACATCTGATAGGGATGTCCTTTAGTGCTGGACTCCCCACTTGGGTGTCTATCACATGTGCCAAGTATGTTTCACACCCCTTTCTGATCATTCTTCTGGCTAGTGCAGCCAAAATGATGTTTGATGGCAGTAAATGCCTCTCCCCGTGTATTACCACATCACCGTACAGAGGGAGACCAAAAGTGACTGTCTTCAATCTACAGTCAATCATAGCATGATGCCTGGCTAACTAATCCATGCCCAAGATAATATCATACTCTCTAAAGGGCATCTCAATCAAGTCTGACAGGAAAACATGTCGTTGGATCACCAAAGGACAGTCTTTATAAATTCTGTTGACCCGGACCTCTTGTCCTAAAGGACTAGTTACTAGCACTTCAAAACCCATTTGCACACGTGGAACAGCAAGTGAACTGACTATGCTAGCACTAACATATGAATGGGTTAAACCCGGATCAAACAATACAAATACATCTTGACCAGAGATAGAGAATGTACCAGCTACCACATCAGAAGTCTCAGCCTCTTCACGCTGTCTCATTGCGTAGATTCTGGTTGAAGCACTTCCTTGTCCTGACTGACCAATTGTGCCCTGACTGCCTGAAGCAGTGCCTCTACCTCTGCCTCTTCCTCTACCAACAGACTGTGAACCTCTGGGAGCAGGACTCTGAATAGATCCCTCGGCAGTAGTAGGAGTTGGACCATATCTTGGAGCACTAGTACAGTCTCCTGCTAAATGACCCTTGCCTCCGCAGTTAAAATAGGCTCCAGTGGCCCAATAACACTCCCCCCCATGAATCTTGCCACAAGTCTCACAAGGGCGGACAGACTGTGAACCCCTGCTTGACTGCTGGCCAGACCTAGGGGGTCTCTGTCCGGAGAATCTGCCTCTACTAAATCTTCCATCCCGACCCCTACTGGGTCCACTAAACTTCTTTCTCTTTCCAGAGGTAGCACCAGAACTCTGTTCAACTGATTTTTCTGATTTCTCAGCTTTTTCTGATTTTTCTTTCCTTGGGGTTGTTTCTGATTCAATTCTCTCCAATTCAAGTGCTTGAGACATAAGTTCTGAGAAGTTGTTGTGTCGAAATCCCACAACTTGCATCCTTATACTGGGCTTCAAACCCGTCTCAAATCTCTTGCATCTTGCCTTGCTGGTAGTAAGGAGACTCCCGACAAAGGACTCAAAGTGAGAACTCCCTCTCATACTCTGCCACTGATCGATTTCCTTGTTTTAAGCTCAAAAATTCTTGTAGTTTCTGATCAACATATGCATCTGGGATGTATTTCTGTCTAAACTCTCTGATGAAGTCATCCCAGGTCAGCATTGGTGGTTCAGCCAAGCTGTGGGGGATGGTCTTCCACCAATCATACGCATCCCCTTGCAGAAGAGACACGGAATACTCAAACTTCAGCTCATCTTGACAGTGCAGTTTCTTAAACACTCTGTCCATTCTTTCAAGCCATTGCTCTGCCTCTAAAGGGTCTACTGTACCCTTAAATTCTGCAGCCCCATACTTCAGTAGTTTATCATATTGTCTGGCTGGAGGCAGCGGTCGTGCCACAGGTGGTTGGGGTGGAGCTTGAGCAGGCTTACCCCCAGCCATTTGTTGAAACATCGCAGCCATCTGCTGTGCGAACTGTGTAGGGAACTGCGGCATTTGTGGGGCTGGTGCTGCTGACCCACTAACATTCGGTAAAGTTGGGGCTTCTCCTTGTGCCTCAGCTTCAACAGACTGCTCGACTGAGCGATCCCCTTCTTCCATTTCAGTCTGAAGTTAGGGTATCTCCCGAATAAGTAACACATGGAGATTTCCCTCCGTTAGTTCATATTCATGATGTAATGCACTGTATGTAACAATTATGGACATTGAGCAGTTGTACTTAACAAGAAAGACACAAATTTATATGTTAAAACATACTTCAAAAATTTGCTCTGATACCACTAATACATGTCACACCTTACCCCTCTGTAAGGCATAACATGATCCCGTAGAATACCTAATGAACTACCGAACTTCACGTACCGATAACTCATTAAGTACCCTACAAGGGATTTTAAAACAATTTTCTTATCTTTGACAAGTGGTGAGCATTTCTAATAAGTATTTAAAACATTTAGTTGAAATTAAAACTAATTAATATTTTTGGCCATTTTAGTTTTCCGCAAATCTTATAAAAATTTTGATAGAGTTTCCTCTGTATTTTGAGAAAACCGTTCTTCGAATGCCTGTAAAAAGCACTTCTAAAAGTTTTTCTCAACTAATACTTCGGTTTCACAATCAAACTCAATCAATTTCTCAAAATTCACAAGTTCAATAGTTCTCAAAATACTGTCAATCAATATCATTCATATTTCATTAAAAACAAAATAATTTATACACAACCTTACAAATTTATATCTAAAGAAACACAAACTAAACCTTATTACAAACTTCATACAAATTTGTGTACAAGCTGCTCAAGACCCATTTTTACATGTCCATACATTTATGTGCAATATATACATCAAAAGAAATATTTACAGTTAGGGTATAAATTATACCCGAAGGCTTCAAGCTGATGACTTCACACACCTCAAGACTCATCTGCTGCTCCTCTAGTCTCTGTATCTGCGACAGCAATAAAAGCTATCGCTGAGTACTAGACTCAGTGGTGCACAATATACTAAAATAATCTTTATGCAAAACTTAAAGCACATTCATTCAAAAATTTGGCTAAACATGAAAATTAAATACAATCATGCATTGTAAGATTTTACATGTAAACCAAGTTCATTTCAAAGTATCAAAACACATTTCATAAAACCCACAGCTAGATCATGCCATTCGAAACAAATAGAATCTCAATAGCCAGAGGCTAAAGAGAAATCACATGAATCTCAATAGCTAGAGGCTAAAGAGAAATCATATCACAAGGCTAGCTAGCTCAAATGTATGGATATCCATTCACATCCTCTTCTACTGGCACACCTCAACACTTCTCCAGAGAAGGAATCAAAATTCAAAACTAATTACCCCCACTAGTCGTGCTAGTGAGGTGTTCAAATATGTGGTCATGACACTGTGGTTTCAAAACTTATCTTAATAATTTGCTAAACATTGTCTTTTCAAATATACATAATAACTTTCAACAATTTAGATCAAACATCATAAAATGCCATAATCCAATATTTCATATTATTCAAAACGATATGCAAAAGATGATTATAAAAGTATATGTTGTGCACAAACCTCAAACGAGTCGCCAGTTGGCCTTGACTCGACTCCTCGAGTTCTGTCCCGCTTTTCCACTGAAACACGAAATTTTCCAATGTTTCAGTACTAAAACTTAAAATAAATCCAAAATAAATTTAACTTCACATTTACCTAGCTCTAACGTGTTAAATTCGACGTTCTCGAAATTTTGTGTTTCGGGTTACTATTCACTGCACTATTCAAGTCAAATTATTGACTTTCTAAGGCTTAATGGGTATGGGAACTCCAACTTCACCCACATACCACATTTTGGTCACCAAACTTGTTGGTTTTGGTCATTTTTTTAAAGCTTAGGTCATTTTGGCAAAATTGCCAATTTTCGGTTTTGGTTCTCCGAAGTTGCACTGTTCCATTGGTCGATCTACTGTTGGAATTTGACAAAACTTTCTCCATAGAAAATGTTCCTTATTGTCTTAAGTGTATTCTCATTTTTGGATCACCTCAATCGGAGTTTTGTAGCTCAAGTTATGGCCAAAATAAGTTTACTGTTCACGTATACTGTTCATACTGAGATTTTGGTGCTAACAGATTTTTTGTCCAACTTTGGTCAATAATTTGATCAAGTTAAGTTCATAATTTGGTCTCACTTTCTTCATATGAAATGTTGTACTATGTCTTAGGTTTCCATCGGTTCAAGAATTGCCTAAATCTGAGTTTTCTAGAGGGAGTTATAGCCATCCAAACATTGCTGCTCAATGAAAATTCTGCAGAGTCGTAGGTTTGGTAGCCTAACTTTGCTCAATAATCTGAATGGGTTAATGGCATAATTTGGGGTGATGTTCTTCATGAAAGTTTTATATCTATATGCCCTCTAATCCCTGGCCAAATTTCAGGTCAATTTGACCTGTCTAACTCGAGTTATGACCAAATGAACATTTACATGTTCATTTGGTCAGTTTAGTGCAGTGGCAGCCTGCTATCAACTCACTTTGGTCAATTGTTTCACCAAGTTTTGGTCAGTTTTTGGCCATGGTTCCTTAATGAAAATTGTGCTCTTTTATGTCTATTTTCATCTCCAATTGGTGGCATATCAATTGGACTTGTAAAATTTGAGTTTTGGTCCTTCAAAGTGGGTTTGGTCATGCTGCCAGCAGCATGACCATTGACCTACGAATTTGGTTTAATTTCCTACCATTCCCACACAACTTATTTGGTCATTATTGACCATTTTTCAGTCCACAATTGGTCAAAGATATCATTTATGCATTTCTCCAAAATTTTGCCTCAAAACCCTAACATTCAAACCCTAGCTCTTCCATCTCATGCATTAAATCACAACTAGTGCACTTAACCTTAACCATTCACTAATCAAAGCTTTTAAACTTATTCTAATGCATCAAATTCATGTAAATCATACTCCTCTCAAGCTGCCCAAATTTCAGTTTGGTCCTTCTCCCATGTTTTTATTTCATTTCATAACTTCTAAGCTCATGTCAACCATTGCATATGCATTTAAAGAAGTAATATAATGAGTTAACACACTAACCTTTCTTAAATCTTCAAAACCCTAACTTTTGTTCTTCTTTCTTTCTTTCTTTCTTGCTCAATCCTCTTCTCAAGTTTCCTAAATAAGCTTTAACTATGGTGGCTAATTTTTCTATGGTGAAATTTTATGATATACAAGCTCAAAATTGAGCTTTAATGGAGTTTGTGGAGATGGAGAGTTAAGAAAAAGAGAGAGATGAGAGAGGAGATGAAGGTTGACGGAAATGAAGAAGAAAAAAAAACCAATTTCTTTTCTTTTTATTTTGCTTATGGAAGACCACAAAGTCCAAATTTAATAATTCATTTAATTAATTCTTTTATGACATCACCTTTGACTTTTCTAACTTCTTTCTTTTCTTTTTTTTTTCTATTTATTTTTTTTTCTATTAGTTCTTTAATTTAATTCTCGATTCCGAAATTTTCTTTTCTCCGATTTTATTTGACAGTTAGGTCAGGAGTCAGCTCTCGAGGTCAATTGACCAAATCGCCTCGCGGTTTATCCTGCCACAAATAATCCAATATTTCTTCCGGCCTCGACCTAATTATTTGACTGACTTAACAGCTCTTTTTCGTGATTTTCTCTTTTCCACTGTGTTCATAAGGGTCCTAAGGACCGCAGCGTCACTTTTTACGGTTCGAAATTTGAGTTTAAAATGACTTCGCAATCGTTCCCGAGGAGGTCACTCATCGCTGTGAGTCTCGGCTCGTTTAACCTCTTATGTTCTGTTTTTCTTATTTATAGTTAACTAATTAAACATTACTAATTATTTGTGTTTATGGTTTCTCAAATTGTCTTAAGTGTGGCCCTAATCCCATTAATTGTCCGGACCAACACCGGTCACCGGAACAGTGAAATATACCAGGCTATACCAATAGGGGTGTTACATCATCTCCCGCACCTTCTGGGAGACTTCTCTCTTTCGCTTTCGGCTCTCCTTGGAGGCTTCGCCGCTTGCCATACCTGCACAAAGAAGAGGTCAGTGAGATCGCTAAGGTCCAAAGGTCTGAGATATAGAAAATACCAACGCCGAGGTCAGAGAGCTGAAGCTGCGATCTTTGTCAGTGATCAATTCCATTGTCCAGTGATGCAGTTCGGCAGTAACTGCGTCCAAACAAGAGAACTTCTCTTTGCCCACCTGATCTTTCAGCTCCATCACCATCAGGCCCTCTTCTCTATTTAAGGTGATGCGCTTCGGAAGTACAGGGCCCTGGTGCAGCCAGCTACGAGGGAAGCCCTCAAAGCCGTTCGAAATTTTTCTCCTCAGGGTAAAGAAGCGGTTCTTCCAATTCTTCAGGGAGGAGGGCAGATCGGTAAAAAGCCCACAATGGGGTTTCGCCTAGAAGAACCAATACTCGTCGTCCTTTCGACGAGTCAGCCTATGCAGTTTGGCAAATACCTTAGCTGTAGGTCAGAGCCCCTTAGCTCGGCATAGGCCTCGGAAGGCTACTAAGATCCTCCATGAGTTCGGGTGAACTTGAGCGATGCACACTTAGTGATATTTTAAAACTTCCTTGAAGAAGTCGTCCAAAGGGAACCGTAGACCGGCTTTTAATTGTTCTCCGTAGATCATGATCATATCGTTCTCCTCGAAGAAGTGATTGGCACGAAGATCACTGTGACACCTAATCAATTCGTAGGAATCAGGCCGAATGTTATACTCTTGGCTGAATGACTGCAGATCGGTTTCTTGAAGGACCGATGGCAACTTGTCCATGGGAAGATTCTCCCTCCCTGAAGAAGGTACAGGCCTTGATGGTGCTGCTTGCCCTCGAGCTGGAATAGGGACCCTAGAAGGTTCGGCTCGCACGCTTGGTCCGACCGCCTCCACCTCATCGAATGACCATGAGATCTGAACGGAAGGGGGGCTTGCCGCTCTCTGACCCTCGGCGCCGCTCATTTTCAAAAGAAACAAGGAATTTAAACTAGAAGAAGGATCAAAACCCTTACCGGAGTCTAATCGGTGTCGGAAGAACTAGAGAAAATGAGAGAATTTTGAAATTGTTCACGAGAAACTGAAAATGACATAAGGGAGCAACTGGCTAACCCCACCCCTATTTATACTCGTCCGAGCATTTAATGCTCACGATGTTCCAGGCGGTGCATCGGTTAGCGGGACTCGCCAGCTGTTCTGACACGTCTCACGAATATTCCGAAGATTCCATAAAAAGATCGGTTAACTATAGAGCGGCAGATTAAGGGGTTTTAAATTACAGATAGGATAAGGTCATTCAAATTAAGAGTCGGATCGGACAAACACACCAGAGATCAAAAAATAATAAAGTGATAACTGACAAAATAAAATTTTATTTCCAAAAGGCCGGATTACATCATTTGGGCAATCTCTAGAGATTGGATTACATTAAAGGTCTGATTACATCATATGGGCGACCTCTAGAGATCGGATTACATTAAAGGTTTGATTACATCATAGGGCGATCTTTAGAGATCGGTGGAACATCCTATCTAAAAGGGCCTATGTCAAAGCCTAGTCTCATGGCTGAGTTAAAAGATGTGTTTGACCAGGAGACCGGCTGGGGGGACTATGACTCTCATGAAAATGAGAGAGGTCGTCATCAAAGTTACCGCTCGAAACCGAGTCGCTGTTGGAACACCCAGTGTGGAGAGGAGCCAGATGAATGCCAAAGAGCAGTCACCGGTGTTGAGGGGAATATTAGCAGTCTTCTCGCCCGAAATCAGTTTGCTGATTATATCGGGCGAACGATTCGAGATTGGCACGATCGAGGTCCTCGATCCAGATCGGTTAATTAGTCCAGTTCTCTCACTGTCATCAGATAAGGTCATCATGATTTTTCGATCACCGGGATCGTAAATTTTCAGGCAAGGAACAAAGAGGGCAACTGGAAAAAGATTAAAAGCGGTTATCTTGTCCGGGATTGTTGTCGGAGCAGCTAGAAAAGGAAAAATGAGGAGAATAGGGGAGAAAGTCAAATGAGGTAGGGCTTCCCGATTGAAGGTATATATAGGAAAATTTGAGCATTTATTGCAAGCAGAAAACGAAGCGGACACTTCGAGAATTGAGGGAAATAAATGCTTTGACTGGACTGAACCCGATAAAAAGGAAGACCGGTGTGGTAAAGATCGGTAGAAGGGAGACCGGCATGAAAGATCAGAAAAGAGCGTGTTAGGAAGATCAAAAAAGAAAGGAGGTCGGATAGCAAAAAGAATAAGACAAACTTCCGCTAACCGTCGTCATAATCAGAGCCGAGGTAGTTAAAGCGTGGCAGACGAGATCCCCACCGCACACCTCAGAATCGCCCGCATTACTGATAAGTGCCAGAGTATGTCACGACAGTGCTGTACATCTCAATCTCCACCGTTGATCTCATTTGTATGGACGAGTTCGGAGCCCTTGGATCAAAGAAGAAGACGACAAGACCGACGCCTTTTATTCCCAGCCCTCGGATCGCCCCAGACAAGAGAATTTGGGACCGTCAAATTATAAGAAGAAAATGACAAATATTCTGAAGGGGATCTCGACCGTCCGTTCTGATTCTCTTTAATTCCTATGCCTCAGATCATGTCCTTTGAAATCCTGACCCTCCATCTCCCTCAAAATAGATCCTGACCCTTCAGGGGAAGCACTCGGTTCTTATAAATACCTGCATGAAAAAGCATGCGAGGGGCGAAAAAGAATAGTGAATATAGCGGAAGGACTCTGAAACTTAATTCAGCTCGTTACTCTGCTATCCTTGAGCTTTCATAAGAAAGACTTTTGAAACCAGTTTTCTGAAGTATTTTCTTGCAAAGGGATTTCTGAATACTGAAACTCTCCATTTTCAGTTTGTTCATTATCCTGTGACATTCTCACTTATTGTCTTTGTTATTTTTATTTCTACTCTAGTTGTCCAAGCTCAACTTCATTCATACTCAGCTATAATTTTGGTCAGTCTACATTTTGGCAAGGTATTCTTCATTTCAAGGCGAACCTTAGTCTTCAGGTTACCAGCCCGCAGCCCCCATTACGTTCTGTGATCCCGTAGTTAGTTCAATAGATCCGACTCCCCACAGGTGAGTGCTCATATTGCTTTTTTTTATTAAGTGCTCATTCTTATTTTACGTACTTCCTCTGTTCTTTATATATAGATATAACTTTCTCCAAGTTTATATTGCGCTAAAGAACACGAAGAAGGTCATTCTCGAGTTTACTTCCGTGTTGACCAGTCCATTCTTTTTGTTAATCTTTGTTATTCCTGAACGTAAGTCTTCTAGTCCCGAGTAGCATATAAGTGGTTGGATAAAATGTAGGTAACTGTATCTTAAGGGTCTCTTTAAAATAATGAAAGGTCTGAACAATAAGTCAGGAAAATAGTAAGGCCGAATCACTAGAATAATGCAAAAGACAATTGAGTAAGACGTCACAAGGCAGAGTAAAATCGAACCTTAAGATAGATAAATGGGATAGATCGGGTATCAAAAGGTACTGGTAAGGCGACCACATAGGAAGGTCGGAAAATTCGGTTTGGTATCCCCTGAGTAGTTACAAGGTACTAATGAGTTAAAAGAAGCCTTATTCCGAGCCCCGGCATCTTTAAATGTCAGAACCCTTAGTTCTAGGATTTCGTGATGGGTAGCTGTAATCAAGTTTCGAGAGATCGGAAAAGTCCGTATCCGATTCCTATTAAAATAAAAGAGATCGGAGGAGAGTTCTTATCCGGTTCTCAACCTAAAATTCTAATAAATATTTAAAAAGGAGATCGGAGGAGAGTTCTTATCCGATTCTCAATCTAAAATTTTAACAAATATTTAAAAGAGATCGGAGGAGAGTTCTTATCCGATTCTCACTCAAAATTTTAACGAACATTTAAAGGAGATCGGAGGAGAGTTCTTATCTGATTCTCGCCTAAAATTTTAATAAAAGAGATCGGAGGAGAGTTCTTATCCGATTCTCACTTAAAAACTTTAACAAATATTTAAGAGATCGGAGGAGAGTTCTTATCTGATTCTCAACCTAAAAAATTTATATAAATATTTAAAAGAGATTCGGAGGAGAGTTCTTATCCGATTCTCAACCTAAAAATTTTCAAATATTTAAAGGAGATCGAAGGAGAGTTCTTATCCGATTCCCAAATTAAATTTTAACAAATACGTAAGATGATTCCCCCTGAAGTAAAATTAATACGCAACAGCAACTCACTAAGGTTGTCTCATTTACTTATGTATCTGGCTAATCCGAATTAGTGAAAAATCAAATATTCCTTTCGGTCAAAAGGATTAACATTTCCATTCAAACCCTCCTAACTATGAAGAACGTGAAGTTAAATCTGCTTATCCTCGTTGAGGGACGAGGTGGGGTGCCTAACACCTTCCCCACCCGTTTACGGACCCCGAACCTAGAATCTCTGTTTTTGAAGTGGTTTTATTTTAAATTACTTTCACAAATGGTTTTCTTTAATTTCCCTCAAAATTTAAGTGGAGACTCTTCACTTTTCCCACTTCGGTGAATGTTCGTCCAGGCGACCGCAAAACACCTTGCGACACCATACAAAATCATACTCCCCTTTAACAGGCCGAAATTTCAGTTTGGTCCTCCCCCCATATTTTTATTTCATTTTATTAGTTTCTAAGCTCATTTCAACAACTAATTATGCATTTAAAATGGAAAATAACAAGTTAACATACTAACCTCTCTTAAAACTTCAAATCTCTATCTTTTGCCCTTCTTTCTTCTTGTAATCTTCTTCTTAAGTTGCAATAACAAGCTCTAGCAAGGTTTTTAGGGGAGTTATAAAGATTGAGTAAAGGAATTTAAGCTTAAATGTAAGCTTAAATGAAGAGTTTTCATGGAGGAAATTGGGAGTGAGTGAGGCGGCAAAGAGAGGAAGAAGAAAGAGCTTTCTAATTTTTTTTTTCTTTTCTTTTATAAATTTTAGCTTATGGAAGACCATAAAAATCTAATTTAATAATTCAATTAATTAATTTTTTTATGGCATCATGCATGAGGTCATGCATGATGTCATCACCTCTTTACTTTTTCATTTTCCTTTTTTTTCTATTAGTTCTTTAATTTAATTCTCAATTCTGAAATTTTCTTTTCTCCGATTTTATTTGACAGTTAGGTCAGGAGTTAGCTCTCGGGGTCAATTGACCAAATTGCCCCTCGCCAGTTCATCCCGGTTTGCAAATAATTCCATATTTCTTCTGGCTCCCTGACCTAATTATTTGACTGGCTTAACAGTTCTTTTTCATGATTTTCTCTTTTCCACTGTGTTCATAAGGGTCCTAAGGACCGCAGCGTCACATTTTACGGTTCGAAATTTGAGTTTAAAACGACTTCGCAGTCGTTCCCGAGGAGGTCACCCATCGCTGTGACTCTCGGCTCGTTTAACTTCTTATGTTCTGTTTTTCTTATTTATGCTTAACTAATTGAACATTACTAATTATTTGTATTTATGGTTTCTCTAGTTTTCTTAAGTATGGTTCTAATCCCCTTAATTGTTCGGACCGACTTCGGTCACCGGAACAGTGAAATATACCAGGCTATACAAATAGGGGTGTTACAAGAACTCCCATATTTGTTGAACCAGTAGAACTGTATGTGACACAGCATCCCACCATTGGTATGCATCCTTCCGGAGCAATGATACAGAACATTCTAAACTATGCTCAGGTGTGCAATGTAACTGCTGGAGGATCCTTTCTGTTCACTCCAACCAACATTCAGGTGCTGCGGGGTCATCCTCTTTCTTGCCTTCAAAATCCATAGCCCCATACTTTCGAATCTTCTCCAGGTGAGATTTCTGTTGAGGCTGAGCCTGGGGAATGGCTCCTGTCATTTTTCAGAAGAATTCAGTCATTTGTTGAAATAGAGCTTACTGAGGTTGTGCAGGCTCTTTAGGTACTTGTATAGTCGGCTTTCCCCTGCCTACATTACCATCCTTAGTCGGGGCATAGCTTTCAACCTCTTCCTCCATTGCCCTCTGTGACTCAGGGTCTATTCTTTTACGTAAAATAGACAGGAAAATAAATCTGTATTAGTGTCACCTTGACTTTTAATGGATGCAATGCATGATAGGTACTCTATGCTTTTCTATCGATGTAGGCCTAGGAATGCCTAAACCGAGCCCTGATACTACAAAATGTAACACCCCTTACCCGATCTACAGTGTAGCCGAGCAAGGAATGCCACATTCTATACCGGAGCACCTTGTCTTAACTTACTTTATTCATTATTCATTTCAAGTCCATCCTTATTTAAATTAGCATATTTTTAAGCGAAGAAACTGCTAGAGTCTCCCCTGTTTAATAGACATTTGACCTGTTAGCATAGTTACCTGTTTATAATTTCATCATAAAGAAAAATTTAAAATTCATCCTCATTCATCATATTCAAATTATTTCCTCATATTGATCCATATCATCATTTCCATATTCGTTCATATCATGAAACATCTACTTAATTTACTTGCAATATGTACATAATTATTTGCAACTCAAAATTTAATTTATAACTTAGCATTTAATTACAATTACATAATCATGCATGTGAGGGCCCTTGCAGCATACCAAAATAGTGAGTGGAGGTGACAATGACTTTACTGCAGATCTGTGCAACTCTTTATCCCAAGCACTATTGGGTTTTCTCACCTAAACCTGTGCAAGGAGAGCCATCGCGCTAAGCATTTCTGCTTAGTGGTGCACTAATAGAATGAAAATATACTATACAAATAAAAGTAAATATTTCATATTTATAATAACATAAGAGTAATGCATTTTCAATTAATTATGAGTCATTTCACATTTTGTTAATCTTTAAATCAATTATTTAATTGGGATCCTTTTTATTTATTTGTTTAATATTCAACCTTCTTAACTCCTTCCAATGCCAAAGCAACCTATAACAGAACTGATTGAACTGGATATGTAACACCCCTATGTTCGGTAGTGCGTTCTATTGTTCCGGTGACAGTGTCTATCTGGACAGCTAGGATGCCTAGAACTACATTTAAATGTTAGTGAGGAGACATAAAATAATGAAAGACAAGAAAGGAAAATATAAGAAAAACAAAGGAAAAATAATAGCAATGAAATGATACTAAGTTAAACAAGCCAGCACAGCAGCGATGGGTGACCACACGGGGAAGCTATGGCACAGGCAATAGCCAAACCCAGGACTGCAGGGAACCCTTGGAATTTAATTTTGAGACATAATTAAAGACTTATTGAAGTATAAATTTCATTATAAATATCAAAGAAAAATTAATTAATTAGTACAAAGAAAAACGAAAAATCGAGAAACCAACAAAACTCAGTATACCGAAAAATTGGGAATGCAACCCGAATAGGGGCATTGTGGTCAATTGACACCCCGAGTTGCCTTTTGACCTAAATGTCTATAAAAAATTAGTAGTGTTAAATTTTGAAAGTGCCATAAAAATTAGAAGCTAAATACATAGAATAAATAATGAGAAATTAGGGAAAATGTGGGGGATTAAGTTGAATTATGAAACTTTGGATTATTAAAATATTAATTTGGGTTAGTGGGGCACTAAGGGAGAATATATGGATATAAGTGGACAATTCCACTATCTCATTTTCTATTCTTCTTCTTCTTTCTTCACTAAGCCGAATTGGAATCCCTCCCAAAACCTCCATTGTCGTCCATGTGTGGAGCTTCATCCACTCAAGACCAAGCCACAATTTCTTCAAGTCTTCTTCATTAAAGTTTGAGTACACACATTGGGCAGTATTTTGGGAGCAAAAAGGGAGAGATTTGAAGAGGTTTCACAAGCTCCACTTGAGGTATATTTCCATTTCCTTCATCCTTGCTTCATTAAACTTTGAGTGGATATTGTGGTGGGTTGTTTTGTGGAAGAAATTTTGAGGTTTGATGGATTAATGGTGAAACACCATTTTGGCAGCCATGGAAACTCACCATATGTTGCTTGTTTTCATTTGTAAAAGGTAGTTTAAGATGTTGATGTAAGTGTTTATGTGTATAGAAATGATTTAGACAATGTATACTAAGAGTATGTGTAATGGTGCAATGGGTTTTGGAAGCTTGAAAGCAAATTTGAAGGAGATACGTTCAATAGGGATGAATCAGCAACTTTAAAGTTTAGTTGGAAATGTGTTGTGTCATGGTATGGGTTGTTGAATTATATTGTTTATGGTGGCAGCATGTGTATATGAATAATTGTTGGGATTTAAACATGTAAATGAGGTATGTTCATATGGTTAAATTGTTGTAATTGGAATTTGAAAATTCTAAGTTATAATGTGTATGTTGAGAGTGGTTACAAGCTGCCCAAAATGACCAAAATGTGATGTAAAGTGTGTTAATGGTATGGTACCAAATCAGAATTGGCATGAAAGATTAACTTGGTAAGTTTAGAATGTGTAATTGGTAAGTGATGAACAATGTATAGTAAGGCAATGTACATTTTAGCTTAGAACCTTAAGTGTGTGACTCTAATTGGTATGAGACCAATTGGAGGTGAAACTAGGCACAAAATGTGCCAACTTTCATGAAGGATGCTTACCTAAATTCTGCTTAGAAGGTGACTTGAAAAATGACCAAATCCGGATTAGTGACTTGAAAGCCTGAAAATTGACCATTTGGGCAGCAGTTAGTCTTTTGACCATAATTCACTCAAAACAGGTCCAATTAACCTGAAATTTTTACCATGAATAGTTTAGACATAGATCTACAATTCTTATGAAGACATCAAAGCCCAGAAATGGCCAGAACCAAGCCAAATAGCTTGCAAAAATTCAGCTACCAAAACTGGCCGAACCAAAAGTGACCTAAAAATGACCTAAGCCTACTATTTTAGTGCATTCTGTCCAGCATTGGTAAATTGACCATATCTTGGTCTAAACAACTCAGAATGACCTGAAATTTTGCCCTGCGTGCAATAAGACGTAGACCTACAAGTTTGTAGTTTGGACCGGAACCTGCAAACTGAGGGAACTAGGTCGTCCGGTTAGGTCAAAATAGTACACCGAAATTCTATAAATTGCAATAAAATGCAATACACTTGAAAATAAATTTGGTAATATATACCAACACTAAAGGGCTATAAAATGTGACATATTGGTAACATTGGAATTGACTCACTTAGAGTGCATCAAGGGTCAACATTATAAGTTGACTAATGAAATGAATTGAAGGGAATAATACCAAGAAAATTTAGATATTGGATTTTATGGTTGGAAACAAATTCATTGAGTACTGAAACACTTTAAATTGTGTGTTTTAGTTGATAAGGATATTCAGAAGCATAAAGAGCATTGAGTCAAGGCCTAGGAGTGACTTAAATCAGGTTTGTGTACAACAGTTATTTCTTTTGAATTTTCAACTGAAATAAATTATGACAAATTGTATGTTATTGTTTTGAAATATGGAAAATTGTTTGAATGGAAATGTGGTGGATACTTATTGCTTGAAAAATATTGTGAAATGGAGTTTAAATTCTTTATGACATTCACTGTATTTGAATTTAACTATGGTTTTAAGTATCCACTGTTTATATGATTTATGGTTTATGGTTTAAAGTTGCATTTTGTTAATGTTTGTGCACAACTAGTTTTTAACTGATTTTGTTCTGAATATTTTATATGATTAAATGACATATTTTTCTTATGTATTATGTTTAACAAGCATTGAATTTAATTCAATGATTTTTGAAATTGTTATAGTATGTATGAATTTAGCTTTGTAAAATGGTATTTCTATAAGTATTAAGCATTGCTGTGAATTGAATAAATTATATTTTGAAAAATTGTGATAGAACATGTTTTGAATTGTGATGGGCAATTTGCATGGAAAAATGCAAATTTATTATTTAAATTGTGATGAGCATAAAAATTATTGGATATTGGAATTGACTTTGAATCGAATTTTATTGTGATTTATGCTCACTAAAAGGATTGTGATATTGTTTTATATCTCACTATAGATGCTTGACTAGGTTATTACCCGTCTCTCTCATTTGTTGACAATACAATGGAGTTAGTTATGTTTTGATTACCATGGTACGTGCACAAGCTTAGATTCTCCTCTTATTAGAGGTTAGATCTAAGTTTTTATGTTATGGCCCTTTCAGAAGATTCATTATTGTGATGTGTACTGTGCACGATGATTCGACCTCCCCGACCATAGGGAGTTAGAATCACCCCGAAGATGGCCCTTTCGAATTAGTCTTGCATAGTTAGTGAGATAAAGAATGGTTTTTGAGATAAAGAATAGTTTCCGAGATAAAGAATGGTTTTTGAATAGTAAATAATTGTGATTTCAATTATGATTTATGTATAAATGATTTTGTTGGAATTAATCTTTCTTTCCAATAAATTGTTGGAATTACCTTAAATAACCATAGTTATGATTTGATAAATTGAAATTCGTGATCAAGTCATTTTATACAAATGATTTATATTATTAGTAATGAATATTTTGAGTTTTAGAATTTGATGAGTACCCAGATTTCCAAATTATTTGCTGTAATTTTCGTTAAGGTATATTGTACTATGTTTTAAATTATAGTTGCTCACCACTGAGTTCACCACTTAGCGATAGCTTTGTATGCTGTCGCAGGTGAAAAGAGCATAGAGCAATTGAGTAAGCTTCTTTGAAGACACATTCAAATCAGCTCCAGGTATAAGATAGGTATACCCATGTACATAGTTTTTTGATGTATGTATGTGATAGTATATATGTAAATTATTTGAGCAGCTGTATAAAAACTCTTATAAAATATTTTGGTATGTAATTAAATGCAGATCATTGTAATATAAATTTGAGATTTCATTTACCTATATAGTTTTGTAATATTAATTTTTGAGTTTTATAATTAATGAAATGTTTCTTTTATGATTTGATTATTGAGATTTGAATTGGAACTGAAATGAAGTTTATTGGAGTTGTATTTGAGAAAACATGTTGGGAGTGTTTTCCTTTGCAGGTTTTAAAGAACTATTTTCTCAAAATACAGTAGGCACTCTGCCGAAATTTTGAAAAATTTTTATAACACTAGATTTTAATTGATGATTTAAATTTCACAAAAATTATTTTAAAATCCCTTGTAATATATCTAATGGGTTATTGGTAGGCGAAGTACGGTAATTCATTAGGTGTACTACGGGATCATGTTACATCTTACAGAGGAGTAGGGTGTGACAGGATACGCGGGTTTTATTAGCACTGAGTACTCGGTACCTCAAGCCACCATACCATTAGACACATAGTGTCTACTGGGCATGCAATATAATGGCTTAAGAGCCTAAATAGTCATAGATGTGGAATTATCATAACTAGCACTGGACACTCGGTGCCTCAGTGTGACACCCCTTACCCGACTACAGTGTAGCCGAGCAATTTATGCCACTCAGTGTGCCGGAGCACTCTATTTTATCTTAATTCATTTTTATCGTAGTTTTGAATGTAACTTGTGAAATATAATATATTTAAGCCGTTTATCGAAATTATTATTTATTTGAGGTTCCGAAAATTTTTAAAGAAAATCCAGTAGATCTGGCTACAAATGGAGAAAACAGTTCTTCGGAACCTGTGAAAAACACTTCCAATATTCACATTCAATCATTTCCAAACTCCAATATCAAAATCTCATCAATATTTCTCAATCATTCATCCATCTCATATGATACCATGCATATATCATAGATAAACATTCACTTTTCCATTTACAACCACACTTTACATTATTTACATGAATATCAAAATATATTACATAAGTTCAAATACATACGAGAAAATAAAATCAATTACAAAATACCAAATGACATCTAGCGTCCTACCAATGCACTGCTGACAGTGAGGTGACACAGACACTATGCGAGCGTGAGCGCCTTACGAATCGTGGTCTCGGCCCTCTGTCCAATCTTGGTACCTACAGCGTTGCAAAAGGGACGCTCTAAGCATAAAGCTTAGTGGTTAAAATAATAAAATAGAAAGAAATAATATGCAAATAAAAATCATAATTTCTTAGCCATTGTGTTCATAAGAACTGAATAATTACCAACTTAGTGTTTAGTCGAGGGCTAATCTTGTTTTATGATATTAACTTCTTCATGACTTTTAAGTTTCTTTGTATTCTATCGTAATCATTCCTGATATTTAGTTTTCGTATTTTCTTTAACAATCAGTTCAATTACAGTTATACTTTTCCATGCCCAAGTAACCTTTACAATTTGACCGGACTGGATAAACGGGTAAACTAGCCTTTGGGTACCAGTACCTCGGCCGTCACACCATCGGTCACAATGTGTCTCCCGGTGTGCAAACAGAATGGCTAATAAGCCATATAAGCAATAAGGCATAAAGCCAAGTAAAACATCATAATCAGTATAGCCATAGGCTATCACATCCTGAGAATGGCAATGAAGCCATATATCATACGCAGTACTGCTATCAGAACCCTATTGGCATGCCAACCTATCCAAACCAATCACATTAGGCCTACTAGGGCATTTGATACTTTTGAATTCTTCAATTTTTGAATTTCAAGTTTTTATGTCACTATTCACCTCAATAGTCAACAAAAAGTTGACTTTTGCATAGAACATAGGTGCATTGGTTTTAACACTACCAATGTACCTCATTTTGCATTTAAAACTTGTTAGTTTTGGTCACTTTCTCAAGCTTAGGTCATTTTGGCAAAATTGCCAATTTGTGGTTTTGGTGTCACTATTCACCATTGGTCAACAAAAATGTTGACTTTTAGAATAAAAATGTGTACATTGACTTTGGCACTCCCAACATACCACATTTGGTGTTTAAAACTTGTTGGCATTAAGTGTTAATACCATTCCAAAGTGTAACTCAACACAAGCAAAATTTTCAGTTTTGGTGAGTCAACTTCACTGTTCCATTGGACACTGTTACTGTTGGAATTTGAAGAAATGTAAAACATGAAAGTTGTTCCTTATTTTGTCTAGTTGAATTTCTTTTTTTGAATCACTCCATTTGGAGTTTTGTAGCTCCAGATATGGCCCAAAAACCTAAGCTGGCCGGATTGCCAAATCTGCAGATTTACCATATCTACAGTGCATGAACAGTAACTAGAGTCACTTGGTTGGATGGGTTCTGGCCATAATTTGGGGTAGGTTCCTTCATGAAAGTTGTTTTTCTATGTCTTAACTTGTTGCTGTAAAAATTTCAGGCCAATTGACCAAGTCTACAGTGAGTTATGGCCACTGTTCATTTGGTCAATTCTGCAGAGGCAGTTTTAGGGTTCCAGATTGGGGCCAAGTTTTGGTCCTCTTGCTTTGGTCTTTTGGGCATGGTTTCTTCAGAAAAAATGTGCCATTATAAGCCTAGTTTCATGTCCAATTGGCCAAACATCAATTGGACTAACACAGCCCAAGTTATGGCAGTGCAAAGGGACTGAATTTTCAGTCCCTATCTTTCTTGTCTAGGCGATTTCACTTTCACTTTACCATACTATTTTTCAGTTCTAATTATGGTCAACATACCTAAAATGGTCACTAATTGACCATTAAAATGTGCTCTAAAAACTTCCTAAGCCAAATCAATTTTTCACTCCCCAAAACCCTAATTCAAATCCATAATTTATGCCATTTACCTTAGTTAGCTACTAAGGCATTACTCATATGTTTATAACTTCAAATATGGTTTCTAATTCACTTCAAGCTCATCAAAACATTCCTACATATTCTTTTACTAGGGCAGCCAAAATTCAAGTGTTCATACACAAGGTTTTTTTTTGTTCATTTAAACTACAAGTCTTACTAAGTTCAAGTCCAAAATCATGAAATTTAAGAGTTTTATGTTTATAGTTGCACTAACCTCAATTGGGCAGAATTTCCAAAGCCCTAAACTTCAAATTCTTTCCTCTTGTTGGCTGCCAAGAGCTTGTTTAAGATGTGGGGTAAAGCTTTAATGAAGAGAAGTTAGAGAAATATAGTGAAATAAGGTAGGAATTTGAGCTTGCTTGATTGAACTTCAATGGAGGGTGGAAAGGAGAGGGTTACGTTTTTATGAAGGAGAAGAAGGGCTGCTGCAAATTTTTGTTATTTTGGTCTTCTTTAAGTCTCTTATTAGTTAGTCAAAGGATAGCTCAATTGTGATTGGTTGGTGAGTAAGTGAGTGACATCATGTGATGTCATTTTTGCATTATTTTGCATTTTCTTTTCTTTTCTTTCACTACTCATTTCAAATTTCATTTCTAGTAATGTTTATTCATATTTTATGTTATATTAATTATTTACTCAACTGGACAAGTCGGCCAAAAATCACCTCGGAAGGCGAAATGACCAAAATGCCCTCCGTTTGGCTTAACGGGTCAAAATTGTCTGTACCGATTGAAAAATTTTTCTAGGTATTTTCTTGGCATTCTAATGCCATAGGAACCTCAATTACCCTTCTCTGGAGTCCCAAAAATTATTTTATAATTTTTCCCCCAGGTCTAGGGCTCCTCGTTGCGAAAACCGCAACTTCCCTCCGGTTACCCATCGCTTGGGCACCGGCTCGTTTTATTTGGTTGTATTTTATTTCTAAAATTTTTACTAAATTTTTCTTATTAATATTTGAGTTAATTATGGTCCCTCACTTAAGTTTAATTATTTTTCCGGACGTTCTAGCTATCCGGACCGACACCGGTCACCGGAACAGTAGAATGTACGGAGTTGTTACCGGGAGGGTGTTACAACTCTTCCCCTCTAATTTAAATTTCGTTCTCGAAATTTACCTGACTTAAGTAATCGGGGAGTTACTACCTCCTTGTTTCTTCATTTCCTTCTATTGCCTCATCAGTGTCTGGGTTTGGCTCTTCCTGAGCTTCTATAGCATATACTTGTGGTACCACCCTGACTTCGGGCTTTTCAACTGTCTCAGAAACAATCTTCTGTGAAATGTCAGCTGTTTCTGCTCTACCCGATCTTTTACCCCTTTGAACTATAGGGGAAGGTCTATCAACTTGTACTGGAGCTATTGAACCACTCCTCTGAGGGCAATCTCTTATGAAATGATCCGTAGCCCCACATTTGAAACACTCTCCAGTTAACAGTCGACACTCCCCTCTGTGTCTTCTACCACAATGCATACATTCAGGCTTTGGGGTTGATCCCCTTGTTATTGTGCCCGGAGAACTAGCTATAGACATTCCAATCTGGCCTTTGTGGCCCTGTGTCTGATCTTGTGAACCAGAACCCTTAAACTTCTTACTATCAGTCGGTATACTTGACTGTCCTGGTCCAAATTCCCTCTTACGCTGCCTATCTTTCCTATTTTGTTCATTTACTCTCACTTTCTCCACTTTTAATGCAGCTTCCACTAACTTAGTGAAGTCAGTGATTCCCAAGGCAGTGAGCTGAATCTTGATGTTGTCATTTAGTCCCTCTTCAAATCTCTTACATCTTTCAGCTTCATTAGGGACTATCTCCCTTCCATAGCGACTTAATCGGACAAATTCCTTCTCATACTCGGCTACTGACAACTGTCTCTGCCTCAGGTTGATGAATTCTCTTCTTCTCTCTTCTAGGTATACAGTACCCACATATTTCTTCTTAAACTCAGAGAGAAAGAAGTCCCAAGTTATAACTTCTGGCTGCACTTCACTGGACACAGTGTCCCACCACTCATAAGCATCATCTTGCAACAGAGATATGGCAGCTTCCAGGTTTTGCTCTGGAGTGCAGTGGAGTTGTTTTAGTACTCTGCCTGTTCTGTTCAACCAATTCTCGGCTGAAACAGAGTCATCTTCTCTCTTGCCATAGAAGTCCACAGCTCCAAACTTCCTTAACCTTTCCAGGTGTGATTTCTGCTGTGGAGCTGGTGGTGGTGGTGGTGGTGCTGGCATTACCCCGGCCATTTGTCTGAAGAAGTCGGCCATTTGTTGGAACATGGCCTGTGGAGCCTGAGCAGGCTCTGCTTGAGCCGGCGGAGCAGATTCTCTCATGCCCCCAGTCTCAGCTGCTGCAGGTGGAGCATGACTCTCCACTTCCTCCTCAACGGCTCTCTGAGATGAAGGGTCCATATCCTATTCAAAATAAGAAAGATAAACAGATCTGCGTTAGTGTCACCTCGACTCTTACAAATGCAATGCATGGTATGGACTCAATCTAGGCCCAGAAACGCCTAAACCGTGCTCTGATACCACTAAATGTGACACCCCTTACCCGACTACAGTGTAGCCGAGCAATTTATGCCACTCAGTGTGCCGGAGCACTCTATTTTATCTTAATTCATTTTTATCGTAGTTTTGAATGTAACTTGTGAAATATAATATATTTAAGCCGTTTATCGAAATTATTATTTATTTGAGGTTCCGAAAATTTTTAAAGAAAATCCGGCGGAGTACCGGCTAAAAATGGAGAAAACAGTTCTTCGGAACCTGTGAAAAACACTTCCAATATTCACATTCAATCATTTCCAAACTCCAATATCAAAATCTCATCAATATTTCTCAATCATTCATCCATCTCATATGATACCATGCATATATCATAGATAAACATTCACTTTTCCATTTACAACCACACTTTACATTATTTACATGAATATCAAAATATATTACATAAGTTCAAATACATACGAGAAAATAAAATCAATTACAAAATACCAAATGACATCTAGCGTCCTACCAATGCACTGCTGACAGTGAGGTGACACAGACACTATGCAGAACTGTGAACTGCCTTACCGAATCTGTGGTCTACTGGCCCTCTGTCCAATCTTCAGTACCTACGCGTTGCAAAAGCGACGCGCTAAGCATAAAGCTTAGTGGTGCAAATAATAAAATAGAAAGAAATAATATGCAAATAAAAATCATAATTTCTTAGCCATTGTTTTCATAAGAACTGAATAATTACCAACTTAGTGTTTAGTCGAGGGCTAATCTTGTTTTATGATATTAACTTCTTCATGACTTTTAAGTTTCTTTGTATTCTATCGTAATCATTCCTGATATTTAGTTTTTGTATTTTCTTTAACAATCAGTTTAATTACAGTTATACTTTTCCATGCCCAAGTAACCTATACAAATTGATCGGACTGGATAAACGGGTAAACTAGCACTGGGTACTGTGTACCTCGAGGTCACACCATCGGTCACAATGTGTCTCCCGGTGTGCAAACAGAATGGCTAATAAGCCATATAAGCAATAAGGCATAAAGCCAAGTAAAACATCATAATCAGTATAGCCATAGGCTATCACATCACAGAATGGCAATGAAGCCATATATCATACGCAGTACTGCTATCAGAACCCTATTGGCATGCCAACCTATCCAAACCAATCACATTAGGCCTACTAGGGCATTTGATACTTTTGAATTCTTCAATTTTTGAATTTCAAGTTTTTATGTCACTATTCACTTCAATAGTCAACAAAAAGTTGACTTTTGCATAGAACATAGGTGCATTGGTTTTAACACTCCCAATGTACCTCATTTTGCATTTAAAACTTGTTAGTTTTGGTCACTTTCTCAAGCTTAGGTCATTTTGGCAAAATTGCCAATTTGTGGTTTTGGTGTCACTATTCACCATTGGTCAACAAAAATGTTGACTTTTAGAATAAAAATGTGTACATTGACTTTGGCACTCCCAACATACCACATTTGGTGTTTAAAACTTGTTGGCATTAAGTGTTAATACCATTCCAAAGTGTAACTCAACACAAGCAAAATTTTCAGTTTTGGTGAGTCAACTTCACTGTTCCATTGGACACTGTTACTGTTGGAATTTGAAGAAATGTAAAACATGAAAGTTGTTCCTTATTTTGTCTAGTTGAATTTCTGTTTTTGAATCACTCCATTTGGAGTTTTGTAGCTCCAGATATGGCCCAAAAACCCAAGCTGGCCGGATTGCCAAATCTACAGATTTACCATATCTACAGTGCATGAACAGTAAATAGAGTCACTTGGTTGCATGGGTTCTGGCCATAATTTAGGGTAGGTTCCTTCATGAAAGTTGTTTGTATATGTCTTAAATTGTTGCTGTAAAAATTTTAGGCCAATTGACCAAGTCTACAGTGAGTTATGGCCAAATGAACAGTTACTGTTCATTTGGTCAATTCTGCAGAGGCAGTTTCAGGGTTCCGGATTGGGGCCAAGTTTTGGTCCTCTTGCTTTGGTCTTTTGGGCATGGTTTCTTCAGAAAAAATGTGTCATTATAAGCTTAGTTTCTTGTCCAATTGGCCAAACATCAATTGGACTAACACAGCCCAAGTTATGGCAGTGCAAAGGGACTGAATTTTCAGTCCCTATGCTGCTGTCCTAGGGCAGATTTCACTTTCACTTTACCATACTATTTTTCAGTTCTAATTATGGTCAACATACCTAAAATGGTCACTAATTGACCATTAAAATGTGCTCTAACAACTTCCTAAGCCAAATCAATTTTTCACTCCCCAAAACCCTAATTCAAATCCATAATTTATGCCATTTACCTTAGTTAGCTACTAAGGCATTACTCATATGTTTATAACTTCAAATATGGTTTCTAATTCACTTCAATCTCATCAAAACATTCCTACATATTCTTTTACTAGGGCAGCCAAAATTCAAGTGTTCATACACAAGGTTTTTTTTTGTTCATTTAAACTACAAGTCTTACTAAGTTCAAGTCCAAAATCATGAAATTTAAGAGTTTTATGTTTATAGTTGCACTAACCTCAATTGGGCAGAATTTCCAAAGCCCTAAACTTCAAATTCTTTCCTCTTGTTGGCTGCCAAGAGCTTGTTTAAGATGTGGGGTAAAGCTTTAATGAAGAGAAGTTAGAGAAATATAGTGAAATAAGGTAGGAATTTGAGCTTGCTTGATTGAACTTCAATGGAGGGTGGAAAGGAGAGGGTTACGTTTTTATGAAGGAGAAGAAGGGCTACTGCAAATTTTTGTTATTTTGGTCTTCTTTAAGTCTCTTATTAGTTAGTCAAAGGATAGCTCAATTGTGATTGGTTGGTGAGTAAGTGAGTGACATCATGTGATGTCATTTTTGCATTATTTTGCATTTTCTTTTCTTTTCTTTCACTACTCATTTCAAATTTCATTTCTAGTAATGTTTATTCATATTTTATGTTATATTAATTATTTACTCAACTGGACAAGTCGGCCAAAAATCACCTCGGAAGGCGAAATGACCAAAATGCCCTCCGTTTGGCTTAACGGGTCAAAATTGTCTTACCGATTGAAAAATTTTTCTAGGTATTTTCTTGGCATTCTAATGCCATAGGAACCTCAATTACCCTTCTCTGGAGTCCCAAAAATTATTTTATAATTTTTCCCCCGGGTCTAGGGCTCCTCGTTGCGAAAACCGCAACTTCCCTCCGGTTACCCATCGCTTGGGCACCTACTGCTTTACTTGGTTGTATTTTATTTCTAAAATTTTTACTAAATTTTTCTTATTAATATTTGAGTTAATTATGGTCCCTCACTTAAGTTTAATTATTTTTCCGGACGTTCTAGCTGTCCGGACCGACACCGGTCACCGGAACAGTAGAATGTACGGAGTTATTACCGGGAGGGTGTTACACTCAGGCCATCATACCATCGGACATATGAATGTCTGCTAAGTATGCAATATAATTGGCTTAAAAGCCATAGGCAGTACTGCTAAACTCGTCCCTTCTTAGCATGCCAATCTATCCATCCCATACCCTAATGTCTAGGCATACATGGGCAATTTAGCATCTTTAATTATTCAATGTTCTTATTATCTCATCATATGTATCATTCCAATCATAGTGGGAACATAAGTCCCAATCACATATTCACATGGTATATATGTTCGTAAAATCATTGGTGTTAATTACAAATTACAATTCAAGTCATTTTGTGAATGTTTCATGAACTTCAGAATTGGTGCTTTAACTTTCCTCATAGATTTGGCTAAGATGCAGAATCAATTTGGCCATACTTTCTTCATGAAAGTTGTAGGTTTATGTCTTATGTTTAATTTGGCTTTAGAATCACTCAATTTGCGTTTGTGCAGCTTGAGTTATGGCCATTTTACCAAAACTGGTCCAGTGACCAATTCTGGGTTCAGGTCAGTCCAGAATGGGGCAGGTTTCCAGAACTAATTTATTAAGCCATTTTGGATAGGTTACAGCCATAATTTGACTTCATGTTCTTCATATAAGTTGTTCCCCTATGACTCAGGATTTCATAAGTTCTAGAATTGCTCAATTTGGTGTTTCGTAGAGTGAGTTATGGCTAAATGATTAACCCTAGTTCACGGATGCAGTACCCTGCAGATTCCATGTTTCTAGGTTTTTAGGTCAGTATTTCATTTAACATTTCAGGGTTTTACACATAGAATTTGGGTGTGGTCTCTAAAACCAAAGTTGTAGGCCTATGTCTTACATTTCCAGATCATTTTGAATCATCTCATTTGGAGTTATATAATGAGAGTTATGCCCTGATAATGACATGGAGGTCAAGTGGCAATTTGCTGGAATTTTAGGAAATACCAGTTTCAGTGTTTGACACTTGTCTTAGCAAATCAACCCGTTTACCTTAGGATTTTGGCCTGGGCCAAAACACAAAAGTTGTAGATATGTGTCTTAACTTTAATTTGGTCTAAGTTTCACAATAATTGAATTTATATAGCTCAACTTATAACCAATTGAGCATACTGGACTCAAGCTGTCCAGAATCAAGCTCAACACATAACTCTACCTTTCATCCATTATTTTGGCATCTTATTATCACATCACAACATTTACACATCCAAGAGTTATAATGCACACTCAATTGCATCAATTAGAGCATAAACAAGAAAAAACTCTATTCATACCAAACCCTAACCATAGTTCTCAAAATCTCAAAAATTGGAGGAATTCATAGCACTAACCTTGTTTCCAATGCTCTCTTTAACTTCAATCCATCTTCAAACCAACCAAGGAGTTAGTTCCCTACCTTGACTGTATTTCCTTCTTCCAAAGTTTTCAAATTCTTTTGGGTTTTTGAGTGCTTCCTTCGAATTCAACTTCAATTTAGGGTTTTCTATGGATTTTCTAAAGAAAATAGTGGAGGAGGACCAAGGCTTCAAGCTTGGTGTCAAGCTTTAATAGAGGATTTGAAAGAAATTTTGAGAGAGATAGGGAAGAAGGAGGATGGCAAGCTTGCGAAAGAAGAGAAATCTAATTTTTTTTTGTCTTATTTTTAAGATTTTATGTTATTTTAGTGTTAAATATGTTGTTTGTCTTATTAGGCAAATTAATTTTCTAAATAATCATATTTAAATTTGTAATTAAAATTTTAATCTTCCATATATTCTTTTTTTATATATATAATCTTTTCCACTTAATTAAAGTCCACTTTAACACTTTAATTTCATTTAGTTTATGTGACATTTTGATCAAAAGTCGGCTCTTCAGGTGAAATGATCAAAATGCCCTTCATCGGGTTTATTGGGTTATAGTCCGTCTTTATCGATTGGCATTGGTTTCCATTCATTTTCTTGACATATTCATTTCTATTAATCCCTCAATTAAGTTCGAAATAAATGTCTCATAGGGTTCCTCATTAACTTGGGGTGGCAACTGAATCCACAGTTGCTTCCCAGTAGGGTTTCTAATCATTGTGGACTTGTGCTCATTTAACTTATTTGTACTTCACTTCTTTTATTTTTCTTCAATCTTATGATCTTTATTTAATTTAATTATGACTCCTCACTCTAGTTTAAGTATAGTTCCAGACATCCTGGCTGTCCGAACAGACGTTAGTCACCAAAACAATCGAATGTACAGAACTACCTGAAGTGAGGATGTTACAAGTATGGAAAGTCTTGCTTTATTTTTATTTTTATTCCATGTTTAGTTTATTTTTGCTTAGCTTATTTTCACACATTTATGTTCATTTTTTTCTTGGATTTGTACTTTAATGCACTTATACTATCTTTCATACCTTATTTTGCATTTGCACCATAAAATTTTTACCTTGTCTCTTGAAACATAATTAATACTCTAAACAACAAATAATTGTTCTCTCATGGGTTAGTTGGATTGAATGTACTGGATAAGCTTAAAGCTTTTAGATGGTTTACTTGTAAAAGTTACCTCTTGGTGGGGCTAAGCTAATCAAACTAAACTCATAGTTATTAATCTATTACAAATGAATTTTGAATCGCTTCAAGAGAATTCTTGAAATTTGAAATAACTAAAGCATGCCTCACTAACCCTGGAATAGACCTTCTTGATCTATCAAGGTAAAATCCTAGTGTACACTTGATAAAGAGATGATTTAGGCATTTTTTGATATAGCCCTATCATAGCCTTAGCCACCCTTAATAAAAATTATCTTTTGCAACCAACTTAAGGCTATGTTTTACCTCTGAAATTTTTCTTTGTTACCCATACTATTCACCTAGCCTGTAGCCCACACTAATCCTAACCCTATGAGAAAAGTTAAACTGAAAAAGTAAACAAAACACACTAGATGTATCACAGAGAGAGAGAGAGAGAGAGAGAGAGAGAGAGAGAGAAAGAGTATGGAGTAAGAAGTAAAAAATAAAAGTGCATGTATGCTAAATAAGGAATCAAAGAGTTATCCTACCAACTAGTCCAAGAATGAGTTTAGGGGTATGCACCAAAGTGGGACAATAAAATCAAAGTTAATTATATGCAAAAAGTCTCTGTTTGAACCATTAAAGAAAGCATGCTAAAGCATTAAGATCAAATTGCAAAGTTTTTTCTCTCCATACATGAATAAGAAGCATGATATCTAGTGTGAATTGATCTTTTACATATTATTTCTTCTCATATTTTGAATACCTTAAATCCCTTTCTTTGATAACTATATTACTCAACCTTAAAACCCCATTGTAATCCTATGAAAGACCTTTTCATCTTTTGAGCGTGTATACTACATTGGTAGAGATTGGTTTCTTGAAGTATGTCTATGGGGCTGGAAACACATTCCTTCATTATTCATACATTCATTTACAATAGAGGCACTTTAAGTTGGTGATTATTTCTTTGAATCTATCTAAGCAAAACTATAACACCCTCACTTTAGCTAGTCCGTACATTCTACTGTTCCGATGATTAATGTCGGTCTGGACAGCTAGAATTTCGGGAACTATATTTAGACTAGAGTGAGGAGTCATAAATAGTCCAAATAATAACAAGAAAAATTAAGGAAAAATTTTAGAAATAAAATACATTAAAGTTAAATGGGCTGTGGTTCTAGTGATGGGCAACCGCACCAGAAAGTCACTGCGTAGACAATTGACAATCCCAGACCTATGAGGAACCCCAAGAAATAATTTTTGGGACATCATTAAAGGTCTACTGAGATATAAATGACATTAAAAATGACAAAGAGAAAATAAAAATTTAAGGAACCAACGGATCAGGGATTTAATCTATATTATAGAAAAAGTGGGACTATAACCCGAAGAGAGGCATTTGGGTCATTTGACACCTAGAGTTGACTTTTGACCTAAATGTCCATTAAAAATGAGTAGTATTAAATTTTGAAAATCCCATAAGAATATGAAATCATATGTGTAGTGTAATTAAGGAAAAATGAGAGATTATTTACAAATATGAAAATTTAATATTATAATAATTAATTAAATCTTAGTGGGGGTATAAATACACATTAGAAGTCTAATGCTTCCACTAACTTCACCTCATCTTCTTCATTCTCTCAAAGGGGCCGAATTCCATCTCCCAAAATCCTCCATGGATGCTCCTCATGCAAGCTTCCATCACCTTCATTTTTACCATGATTTTCACAAATTCTTTCATTAAACTTTGTCTCCACACTTTGGGAAGTATATAGGCAGAAAAAGGATAGAGAAATTTCAAAGTTTTACGAGGTTGGAAAATTCTTGATAAAAGGTTAGTGCAAGTTTTCTCTTCCTTTCTTAATTAGACTTTGAATTAAGGTTGAATTGAGTTGATATGATGAGAAAATTGAAGAAATTGATGAGGAATGGTAAGCTCCTGAATTCTACAGCCATGGAAACTATGGGAATTTGATTGATTTTTACATGTAAATGATGATTAGTGAGGTTGATTAAGTAATTACATGTATTAGAATTTAATGGCATGTATATGTTTGAGGTTGATAATTTAAATTAGGTTTTTGAAAAAATTATTAGAGATTTGTGTAATTGCTTGAATTTGGCAGCCTTGAAAAGCATTGAAGATTGATACTTTCATGCATTTAAATGGTGATTAATGGTGTTGATGAATGAGTGATATATTGAGGAATGAATTTACATGTATTAGAAAATTTATGGAATATGTAATGTTGACTTTGACCATTTGAATTAGGGTTGCAAATTGATTCTTGGAGATTTATGTAAATTGCTAGAAACAGATTGAATTGAGATGATTGATAATGTTAGAAATGCCATGAATGCCATAATTGGAGTTTGGGAGATGGAGGAATGAGAATTAAAAGTGTAATTTTCTTGGCAGGTTGAGTAATTGTTAAGGGCAGTGTATCTTTTGAGCCATAAGTGAATTTGCGTGACCCCAATTGGTATGAGGTCAATTAGAGGTAAAACTAGACCTAAAATGCACCAATTTTCATGTAGAAACCAAGCTAAAATTGTAACACCACTATTGTATAGCTTGGTACATTTTACTGTTTCGGTGACTGGTGTCAGTCCGGACAATTAAGGGGATTAGAACCACATCTAAGACACTTAGTTAAGCCCTGAACACAAATAATTAGTAATTGCCAAATAGTTAAGTATAAATAAGAAAAACAGAACACAAGAAGTTAAAAGAGCCGAGAGTCACAGCGATGGGTGACCTTCTCAGGAATGATTATGAGGTCAGTCTAAATTCAAATTTCGAATCGAAAAATGTGATGTCACAGTCCTTAGGACTATTGCGAACACAGTGGAAAAGAGAAAATCACATAAAAAAATTGTTAAGTAGGTCAAATAATTAGGTCAGGGATCCGAAAGAAATATCGAATAACTTGCAAACCGGATTGAACCAGCTAGGGGCAATCTGGTCAATTCAACCCTAGAGCTGACTCCTGACCTGACTGTCTAATAAAATTAGAGAAAAGAAAATTTCGAGATCAAGAATTAAATTAAAGAAGTAAATGGAAAAGAAATGAAAAAGAAATGAAAAATCCAAAAATCAAAAAGTTTATGACATCATGAATGACATAAACATGATGCAATAAATCTAATATTTAAAAATTGAAAGTTTGGGATAATTATGAATTAATAAAGTTGAAAATTCAAAAAGAAATAAAATTGTTTCCTTCTTCTTCTTTTGGACATCCACCCTCACTTTCTCTCCCTTCACTCACTAAACCTCCATGGAAGCTTGATTAAAGCTTCTCAAAACCCTTACTTTCGCCATAATTTTCCCAATCCATTAAATTAAACCTTGTTCTAGCACTTTAGTTCAACTATTGAAGAAGAAAAGAAAAGAAGAAAAAGGAAGAAATTGAAAAATTGAAGTTCAAGTGGAGGTAAGTAATTGAATTTGAAATTCTTAGTTTATTTGTTGTGTTTGTAGCTTAATTAACTTAGAAATTGTGTAAAATCAAACCAAAACAATTGTTGAGGGACCAAATAAGAAATTCATCCAGCTAGGGTTAGGGTTTGAAATGAATGAGTTTGAGGTGTTTGAATGGTTATTTGAGATGAATTAGGTGTATAAAACATGAATACGCACTTTAAATTGCATTAAATTAAACTTTATATGTAGCTAGGGTTTTGAGCTTGTGAAAATTTGGAGAAAAATTTGAGAATTAGCCAAATGATATAGTTAACCTTATTTGTCTTGAGTAATGGTCAATTGTAACCATTTATGCTGTGTATGAATTATTGGAACCAAGTTCCAATTCGGATTGGTGAAGGTCAATCTGCAGGCAGCTTGACCTAGGACCCTTTCAGGGACCAAAACTGAAAATTTACCAACCCAATTGGTGTGAAGCCAATTGAGAATAAAACTATACACAAAATGGCACATTTTTCATTCAGGAATCATGCCCAGAATGTAACACCCCTATGTTTGGTAGTGCGTTCTACTGTTCTGGTGACCAATGTTGTTCGGACAGCTAGGATGCCTAGAACTACACTTATATATGGATGAGGAGACATAACATAATGAAATACAAGAAAAGAAAATACAAGAAAAACAAAGGAAAAATAATAACAATGAAATGTAATCAAGTTAAACGAGCCAAGAACCATAGCAATGGGTGACCGCACTGGGAAGTTGCGGTGTGGACCGTTGACTAGCCCTAGACCGCGGGGAACCCTAGAAAATATTTTTAAGACTTAAATAAACATCTATTGAAGTATAAATGTCATTAGGAATATTAAAGAAAAATTAAATAATTAGTACAAAGAAAGACAAGAAATCGAGAAACGACAAAACTCGGTGTTACCAAAAAATTGGGAATGCAACCCGAATAAAGGCATTGTGGTCATTTGACACCCCGAGTTGTCTTTTGACCTAAATGTCCATTAAAAATAAATGATATTACACTTGAAAATGTCATGAAAAAATAAAATAGTGGTACATAATCTAAATAGCAAAAGATAGGAGGAAAATGTGCAAAAATTGGAAATTAAATAAATAATCATTAAAACCTTTACTAGTGCTCCACTAACTTCAGCAAATGGACACCTAAAGGGACACATGGGAAGTGCAGAATCCTTGGGAGAAAGCCTCCATGGACGTCCACACTCCAAGCTCCATGCAAGCACGTTTTAGCCACTTTTTCTAGTAGCTTTCTTCACTAAACTTTGTCGTCACACCATGGGCAGTAGATAGGCAGCAAGAAAGTTAAGTTTTGGTGAGGTTTTGAAGAATTTCAAAAGTGGTAAGTATGTATTTTTTATTCTTGTTTCATTAAACTTTGAATGAGTGATGTGGGTAGTTGATTTGTATAAGAATTTTTGAAGTTTGATGTTTTAAGGGAGATGTACATTTTGGCAGCCATGAAACCTCAATAAGAACAATTTATTCTTGCATGTAAATAATGGTTTGAATGATGATTTAAATGTTTGATTGTATTGTACTTGAATTCCATGTGTAAGGTATGATTTGGAAGCTTAAAAAGTGAAAATGGCAATTGATGGATATGTGTAAACTTGTGGTAGTCTCATGAAGAAGATTGAAGTGTTTGAGTTCATGAAATATTGTTGAATTATGTTCTCATGGATGGCAACATGTGTGTGTGTTTAATTGTTAGAATTTGGACATGAAAATGAGGTATGTTCATGTGGTTGAATTGTGGTAAATGGGACTTTAATTGTTGTAAATGGGACTTTGGAAAATTCTGTATTATAGTGTGTATGTTGAGAGTGGTTACAAGCTGTCAAAATAACTAAAAATGTGTTGCTAAATGTGTTAATGTTATGGTGCAAACCAGAATTGGCATGAAAAAGTAAACTTGGTAAGCATAGGATGTGTAATTGGTAAAGGATGAACAAATTATAAAAGGGCAGTGTATGTTTTGGCTTAGAATCTTAAGTGTGTGGCTCCAATTGGTATGAGACCAATTGGAGGTGAAACTAGGCACAAAATGTGCCAACTTTCATGAAGGAAGCTTACCATAATTCTGCCTAGAAGGTGACTTGAAAAATGACCAAATCCGGATTAGTGCTTTGAAAGCCTGAAAATTGACCATTTGAGCAGTAGTTAGTGTTTTGACCATAACTTACTCAAAAAAGTTCAATTGACCTGAAATTTTTACCATGAATAGTTGAGACATATATCTACAATTCTTATAAAGACACCAAAGCCCAGAAATGGCCAGAACCAAGCCAAATAGCTTACACAAGTTCAGGTCCAAAAACTGGCCGAATCAAAAGTGACCTAAAAATGACCTAAAGCTACTATTTTGGTACATTCTGTCCAGCATTGGTAAATTGACCATAACTTGGTCTACACAACTCAGAATAACCTGAAATTTTGCCCTGCGTGCAATAAGACATAGACCTACAAGTTTGTAGTTTGGACTGAAACCCAAAAACTGAGGGAACTAGGTCGTCCGGCTAGGTCAAATTAGCATACCGAAATCCGACAAATTGCAATAAAATGCAATATATATGAAAATGAATTTGGTAACATGTACCAATACTAAAAGGCTATAAAATGTGACATATTTGTAACATTAAAACCTAATCCACTTAGAGTGCATCGAGGGTCAACATTTTAGGTTGACAAAGAAAAACAATAGAATTCAATAAGTTAATTATTAAGCTTTATTCTTGGAGACAGTTTAAATGAGTGCTGAAACACTTCAAATTGTGTGTTTCAGTTAGTAAAGACTCAGGGAAAGGGAAGGAAACACTGAGTCAGGGCCAAGAGACATTTATCAGAGGTTTGTGCACAACAGTTATTTTTTTTTACTTTTCAATTGAAATAAATTATGAGAATTTTGTATCTTATTGTTTTGAATTGTGAAAATTTGTTTGAATGATATTTGATGGATACTTATTGATTGAAAAGCATTGTAAATGGTTTGAAACCACAGCTATCATGTATATTGATTGAATTCCTCGCTAGCTTGTCCAGTGGGATGAATTGACTTTGAATTCCCTCTCTGGCTGAAGTGTTGAGGTGTGTGCCTATTGAGGATGAATAGAATGAGTACTCATATTATTGCTAGCTAGCTATGTTATTCCTCATTAGCCATTGGCTCTTGGGATGAATTGGACTTTGGAACATGATTAAGCTGTGTGTGTGATTTATTGATATTCATTGTGATATTGTGAAATGGAGTTTAAATTCTTTATGACATTCACTGTCTTTGAATTTAACTATGGTTTTAAGTATCCACTATTTATACAACTTATGATTTGTGATTTGAAGTTGCATTGTGTTAATGTTGTGCACCACTGAGACATTGTCTCAGCGGTAGCTTTTCATTGCTGTCACATGTAGACAAACTGACAAGGCAGCAGACTAGGCTGCTAGTACTACACTTAGAGATCATCGGGTATATTAAGTATACCATATTTTGCATTTTGTATTATAATGTATGTTCATTGTATGTATATAGTGTTCTTGGTTTTGAGCAGTTGTAAATTAAAATTGTACATTAAAATTGTACCTTAAAGTTGTAAACTAAATCTGTAAATTATTTTTCCTTGTAAAATTTGTGATATATTTCTTTTATCTTAGCTTTTGAAAACACTGAAAAATATTATGGATTTGAGTTGGCGAATGTTGAGAAATATATTGTGTTGATTGAATATTGGAGTTTGGGGATTGAACAAAATATAGGAAGTGCTTTTTTACAGGTTTTTGAAGAACTGTTTTATTCAAAATACAGATGGCACTCTGCTAAAATTTTTACAGAAATTATTAATTCTTAAAATGTATTATCTGGTTTCACTTCAGTTAAAAATTTTTTTAACACCTATAAATAGTGCTCACCACTGTAAAAAGAAGTAAGAAAAGGTTTAAAATCCCTTGTAGTGTATTTAATGGGTTATCAGCAGACGAAGTTGGTAATTCATTAGGTATACTACGGGATCATATTATGCCTTACGGAAGGGTAGGGTGTGACATAGAAAGTGACCATAACTTAGTGAACGATTAGGCCAAATTCAGAATTGGGTAAACTGACCTGTACAAAAATGATTAAATGAATAATAGTTACGTAAATGACCATAACTTGGTCTAGGAAGGTCCAAATGACCTAAATTTTATACCAATAGAAAGCTGAGACATAGCCCTACAACTTTCATGAAGAAAATAAACCCAAATTTTAACCATAACCTATTTGAAAATCCACCTGCAGTCAACCCATAAAAATTGCCAAAATCCAAAATTTGCCCAGAATTCTGGGTAACACTAAATCCGGCCAGCCATGTTCAAATGGCTATAACTTAGGCTACAAAACTCCAAATGGAGTGATTCAAAAAGGGAAATAAAGTTAAGACAATAAGGAAGAACTTCTATGAAGAAAACTAAGCCAAATTACCACAGCAACTTGACCAATGGAACAGTGCAAATAGGGCACCAAATCTAAAATTTTGGAATTTCACCTAAGAGACTTAAGATTTAAGGAAATCAACCAAAACCAACAAATTAGGTAACCAAAATGTGGTATGTGGGTGAAATTGAAATTCCCATACCTATTAAGCATTAGAAAGTCAACAAATTGACTTGAATAGTGTCATAAATAGATTTGAAATTATTTTTGGATTTATGATAATTTATGATACTGAAACACTGTAAAATTGTGTGTTTCAGTTGAAAAGAATACCAGGAAAGAACCCGAAGCATCGAGTCAAGGCCAAGAGGTGACTCGTATAAGGTTTTTGCACAACATAAAAATTTCTATAAATTTTCTTCTGCAAATTGTTTTGAATGGATTATGATACTAAATTGTGACTTAATTATATTAAAATGTTTATTATGCTTTTGACTTAAATTATTGAAAGTTTACTTGTATGTGTTTGAAATGGCAATAAATGTTTGATAAATTGTTAAGATAGTTTTGAAACCATAGTGTCATGACCATTTATTTGAATATCTCACTAGCATGACTAGTGGGAGAAATTAGTTTTGAATTTTGATTCCTTCTCTTACTGAAGTGTTGAGGTGTGTGCCAGGAGAAGAAGAAATTTGAATGGGTACTCATATATTTGAGCTAGCTAGCCTTGTGATTTCTCATAAGCCTCTGGCTATTGAGATGAATATTGTTTCGAACGGCATGATTTAACTGTGTGTTTTTATGAAATTGTTTTGAGACTTCCTAAATGAAAGTATTTAGACTAAAAATTTACAAATCATGTTTTGTATCTGTTTTTCATGTTTAGTTCAATATTTGAATAAATGTGATTTGAATTATACATAAACTGTTATTTTAGTATGTTGTGCACCACTAAGTCATAGTACTCAGTGATGGCTGTTATTGTTGTCGCAGATATAGAGACTAGAGGATCAGCAAAGTGAGCTGCTGAGGATCTTGGAGCCACTTCCCTGATGTTTTGTCGGGTATATTTTATATCCTTATTGTAATATTTAGTTTGATATAGGTAAATGTATGTACATGTAATAACTGGTCATGAACAGTTGTATAGAGTTTGTAATAATATTATTTTGGTATTGCTAATGTAAAGTTTGGTTGATGAATGTAAATTATTTTTACTTTAATGAAAAATGAATGGAATTATTGAGTATTATATTTTATGACAATTAAATTGAGAAATGATGTTGAATTGTGTTGAGGTAGTAGTGAGTTTGATGAAAAAGAAGTATTGGAAGTGTTTTTACAAGTATTTAAAGAACTGTTTTCTTAAAATACAAATGGCACTCTGCCAAAATTTTTCCAAAATTTGCAGACAAAATAAAATGTACAAAAATTTGAACTAGTTTTTAAACTTTTATTAAATGTAAGAAAATGCTCACCACTTCAAAAAAGTAAGAAAATAGTTTTAAAATCCCTTGTAGGGTACTTAATGAGTTATCGGTAGGTGAAGTTCGGTAGTTCATTAGGTATTCTACGGGATCATGTTATGCCTTACAGAGGGGAAAGGTGTGACATGTTTTAGTGGTATCAGAGTGAATTTTTAAAGTATATTTTAACTTGTGAATTTGTGTCTTTTCTTTGATAAGTACAACTGCCTTTAGAACCCGTTATAGCCATTATGAGTTCTTGGTCATGCCATTTGGGTTAACTAATGCTCCGGCTACTTTTATGGATCTGATGAACACTATCTTCAGACCATATCTCGACCAGTTTGTTGTGGTATTCATAGGTGATATATTGGTATAGTCGAGGAGTGCAGAGGAGCATGATAAACATCTGCAGATTGTACTGCAGACTTTGAGAGAGAAACTACGATACGCCAAATTGTCAAAGTGTGAATTTTGGCTGAAGGAAATATCCTTCTTGGGGCACGTAGTATCGGTAGAGGGCATTAAGGTAGATCCAAGTAAGATAGAAGCTATCCTTAATTGGAGGCCACCCAGAAATATCACTGAGATTCGCAGTCTTTTGGGTTTAGCTGGATACTACCGCCGATTTGTGAAAGGGTTCTCCATGTTGGCATCTCCATTGACTAAGCTACTTCGAAAAGATGTAAAATTTCAATGGACAGATAAATGCCAACAGAGTTTTAATGAGTTGAAGAGATGTTTGACTGAGGCTCTAGTCCTTACTTTACCTACCTCGGGTAAAGAGTATATTGTTTGCAGTAACACTTCTCACAATGGGTTAGGCTGTGTACTGATCCAAGAGAGGAATGTCATTGCCTATGCATCACGCCAACTGAAACTGCATGAGATGAATTATCCGACATGTGACTTGGAGCTTGCAGCTATTGTATTTGCTTTTAAGATTTGGAGACACTATTTGTATGGGAAGAAGTGCAACATCTACACAAATCATAAGAGTTTGAAGTATTTGGGCACCCAGAAAGAGTTGAATTTGAGACAGAGGAGATAGAGTTGATAAAAGACTTTATTTGTCTGATAGACTATCAGCCAGAGAAAGCTAATGTGGCGGTTGACGCCTTAAGTTATAAGACTATGGCAAGTCTAGGGGTTACTCCTTTGTCCATGGTACATGAGTTGAGAGTATTGCATGCCAGCTTAGAGATTAATGATGAGGGGCAAACAGCAGTTGCATGGCATGTACAACCAGTGTTGATTGATCAGATTAGAATGGCTGCTCAGAATGATCAAAAGTATCAGAAGCTGTTAAAAGAAGTTAGATAGGGCAAGAAACCAGAATTCTCAGTAAACGATGATGGTCTATTGCTTCACCAGGGTAGAATGTGCATTCCTAATGATGTTGACTTAAGACAGATCATTTTGAAGGAAGCACATGAGTCTCCTTTTACTATGCATCCTGGTGGCACAAAAATGTATAGAGGGCTGAAAGAGCACTACTGGTGGATGGGTATGAAAAGAGATGTAGCAGAATTTATTTCTAAATGCCTAACTTGTCAGCAAGTGAAGGCAGAGAATCAAGTACCAGCTGGTTTGTTACATCCACTACCAGTACCAGAATGGAAATGGGAGAGAATAACTATGGATTTTGTGATGGGACTTCTGAGGACACAGAAGAGTCATGATGCAGTATGGGTCATTATTGACAGACTGACCAAGTCTGCTCATTTTCTGCCTATCCGGATGGACTATAGTTTAGAAAGATTGGTCAAGTTGTACATTGATGAGATAGTAAGACTACATGGAGTGCCAGTATCCATCGTATCAGACAGAGATCCTAGGTTCAGTTCTAGATTCTGGGGCAGTCTTCAGAGAGCCCTAGGAACTAGATTGAATTTTAGCATGGCATTCCACCTATAGACAGATGGCCAGTCTGAGAGGGTAATTCAGATCTTGGAGGATATGCTACGGGCTTGTGTGATTGAGTTTGAGGGTAGTTGGGACACACACTTGCCTTTGATTGAGTTTGCTTACAACAATAGCTTCCAATCAAGCATTTGGATGCCTCTATATAAAGCTTTGTATGGCAAAAAATGCAGAACCCCGTTGTGTTGGGATGAGGTAGGTGAAAGAAAGATGATTGGGCAAAAAATTGTTCAGCAAACTGAAGAGAAAATCAGATTGATCAGAGATCGACTTAAGACTGCATCAGACCGTTAGAAGTCCTATATTGATTTGAAGAGAAGGGATATTGAGTATGCAGTGGGTAACAAAGTATTCCTCAAGGTTTCCCCTTGGAAGAGAATTATAAGATTCGGCAGAAAGGGGAAACTTAGTCCTTGTTTCATTGGGCCATATGAGGTTCTGGAGAGAGTGGGTCCTTTGGCATATCGTTTGGCACTACCTTTAGAGTTGGAAAAGATACATAACATTTTCCATGTGTCTATGTTGAGGAGGTACAGATCTGACCCATCTCATGTACTACCAGTAGAAGAGATTGAGGTGAATCCAGACCTCACATATGAGGAAGAACCCATAGAGATTCTGGCTTATGAGGTGAAGCAGCTACGGAACAAGTAGATACCGTTAGTGAAACTGCTGTGGAACCATCATTTAGGCCAGGAGGCTACTTAGGAACGAGAGGAGGACATGAGGAGACAGCACCCACAGCTGTTCAGAGATTGATACAAGGTGAGAATTTTGAGACGAAATTTATTTTAAGGGGGAGAGAATTGTAACACCCCTATTTGTATAGTCTAGTACATTTTACTGTTCCAGTGATCGGTGTTGGTCCGAACAATTAAGGGGATTAAAACCACATCAAAGACACATAGTTAAGCGCTGAACACAAATAATTAGTAATTGCCAAATAGTTAAGTATAAATAAGAAAAACAGAACACAAGAAGTTAAATAAGCTGGGAGTCACAGCGATGGGTGACCTTATCGGGAATGACTGCGAGGTCAGTCTAAACTCAAATTTTGAACCGAAAAATGTGACGCTGCGATCCTTAGGACTATTGCGAACACAATAGAAAAGAGAAAATCACAGAAAAGAATTGTTAAGCAGGTCAAATTATTAGGTTAGGGATCTAGAAGAAATATCGAATAACTTGCAAACCAGATTGAACCAGCAAGGGGCAATTTAATCAATTCAACCCTAGAGCTGACTCCTGACTTTACTGTCCAATAAAATCGGAGAAAAGAAAATTTCAAGATTAAGAATTAAATTAAAGAAGTAAATGGAAAAGAAATGAAAAAGAAATTAAAAATCCAAAAATCAAAAAGTTTATGACATCATGCATGACAGAAGCATGATGCAATAAATCTAATATTTAAAAATTGAAATTTTTGAATAATTATGAATTAATAAAGTTGAAAATTCAAAAAGAAATAAAATTGTTTCCTTCTTCTTCTTTTGGACGTCCACCCTCACTTTCTCTCCCTTCACTCACTAAACCTCCATGGAAGCTTGATTAAAGCTTATCAAAACCCTTACGTTGGCCATAATTTTCCCAATCCATTAAATTAAACCTTGTTCTAGCACTTTAGTTCAACTGTTGAAGAAGAAAAGAAAAGATGAAAAGGGAAGAAATTGAAAAATTGAAGTTCAAGTGGAGGTAAGTAATTGAATTTGAAAATCTTAGTTTATTTGTTGTGTTTGTAGCTTAATTAACTGAGAAATTGTGTAAAATCAAATAAAAACAATTATTGAGGGACCAAATAAGAAATTCAGCCAGCTAGGGTTAGGCTTTGAAATGAATGAGTTTGAGGTGTTTGAATAGTTATTTGAGATGAATTAGGTGTATAAAACATGAATACACACTTTAAATTGCATTAGATTGAACTTTATATATAGCTAGGGTTTTGATCTTGTGAAAAATTGGAGAAGAAAATTTTGAGAATTGGCCAAATGATGTAGTTAACCATATTTGAGTTGAGTAATGGTCAATTGTGACAATTTGTGGTGTGTATGAATTGTTGGAACCAAGTCCCAATTCGGATTGGTGAAAGTCAATCTGCAGGCAGCTTGACCTAGGTCCCTTTCAGGGCCAAAACTAAAAATTTACTAACCCAATTGGTGTAAGGCTAATTGGAGATGAAACTAGACACAAAATGGCACATTTTTCATTCAGGAATCATGCCCAGAAAGTGACCAAAACTTAGTGAACAATTAGGCCAAATCCGGAATTGGGCAAACTGACCTGTACAAAAATGACCAAATGAACAATAGTTACGTAAATGACCATAACTTGGTCTAAAAAGGTCCAAATGACCTGAATTTTATACCAATAGAAAGCTGAGACGTAGCCCTACAACTTTCATGAAGAAAACAAACCCAAATTTGACCATAACCTGTTTAAAAATCCACCTGCATTCAACCCATAAAAATTGCCAAAATCCAAAATTTGCCCAAAATTCTGGGTAACACTAAATCCGGCCAGCTATGTTCAAATGGCTATAACTTAGGCTACAAAACTCCAAATGGAGTGATTCAAAAAGGGAAATAAAGCTAAGACAATAAGGAACAACTTCTAGGAAGAAAACTTAGCCAAATTACCACAGCAACTTGACCAATGGAACAGTGCAAAACAGGGTACCAAATATGAAATTTTGGAATTTTACCTAAGAGACTTAATATTTGAGGAAAATAACCAAAACCAACAAATTAGGTAACCAAAATGTGGTAAGTGGGTGAAATTAAAATTCCCATACCTATTCAGCATTAGAAAGTCAACAAATTGACTTGAATAGTGTCATAAATAGATTTGAAATTATTTTTGAATTTATGATAATTTATGGTACTAAAACACTATAAAATTGTGTGTTTCAGTTGAAAAGAATACCGGGAAAGAACTCGAAGCATGGAGTCAAGGCCAAGAGGTGACTCGTATAAGGTTTGTGCACAATATAGAAATTTCTGTAGATTTTCTTCTGCAAATTGTTTTGAATGAATTGTGATACTAAATTGTGACTTAATTGTATTGAAATGTTTATTATGCTTTTGACTTAAATTGTTGAAAGTTTACTTGTATGTGTTTGAAATGTCAATAAATGTTTGATAAATTGTTAAGATAGTTTTGAAACCACAATGTCATGACCATATATTTGAATATCTCACTAGCATGACTAGTGGAAGAAATTAATTTTGAATTTTGATTCCTTCTCTGGCTGAAGTGTTAAGGTGTGTGCCAATAGAAGAAGAAATTTGAATGGGTACTCATATATTTGAGCTAGCTAGCCTTGTGATTTTTCAGAAGCCTCTGGCTATTGAGATGAATATTGTTTTGAATGGCTGAAGTGTTAATTGTGTGTTTTTATGAAATTGTTTTGAGACTTCCCAAATGAAAGTGTTTGGACTAAAAATTTATAAATCATGTTTTGTATCTGTTTTTCATGTTCAGTTCAATATTTGAATAAATGTGATTTAAATTATGCATAAACTATTATTTTAGTATGTTGTGCACCACTGAGTCATAGTACTCAGCGATGGCTGTTATTGTTGTCACAGATATAGAGACTAAAGGAGCAGTAGAGTGAGCTGCTGAGGATCTTGGAGCCACTTCTTTGAAGTTTTATCAAGTATATTTTTTACCCTGATTGTAATATTTAGTTTGATGTAGGTAAATGTATGTACATGTAATAACTGGTCATGAGCAGTTGTATAGAGTTTGTAATAATATTATTTTGGTGTTGCTAATGTAAAGTTTGTTTGATGAATGTAAATTGTTTTTACTTTAATGAAAAATGAATGGAATTATTGAGTATTATATTTTATGACAATTAATTTGAGAAATGATATTGAATTATGTTGAGGTAGTAGTGAGTTTGATGAAAAAGCAGTATTGGAAGTGTTTTTACAGGTATTTAAAGAACCGTTTTCTTAAAATACAAATGGCACTCTACAGAAATTTTTTCAAAATTTACGGATAAAATAAAATGGACAAAAGTTTGAACTAGTTTTTAAACTTCTATTAAATGTTAGAAAATGCTTTCCACTTCTAAAAAGTAAGAAAATTGTTTTAAAATACCTTGTAGTGTACTTAATGAGTTATCCGTAGGTGAAGTTCGGTAGTTCATTAGGTATTCTATGGGATCATGTAATGCCTTACAGATGGGTAAGGTGTGACAAAAATTCTATCCAGAAAGTGACCAATATGTTGCCCTAATTCGGATTACTATTTAGTGAACCCAGAAATTTTGCCAAATAAACAGTGTTCCTTCATTTGGTCATATCTCACTGTAAACAGGTCCAAATGACCTGAAATTTATTCCATTGGAAATCTTAGACATAGGGCTATAACTTTTGTGAAGAACACAACCAAATGAAATTGCTTACCCAATTTGGGTAACCAAAAATAGCCCAGAATTGCTAGACATATGCAACCTGACCAGTTTTGGTAAAAGACCATAACTTGGTCCACAGAACACCAAATGACATGAAGTCGGTGCCAACATTTCAATAAGAAATAGACCTACAATATTGGTATTTTGACCAAAACCCAAAAATTAAGAGGAATAGATCAATTGACTAGGTCAAATTAGTGCACAAATTCTGGAAATTTGCATAAGTGACTATTGACTCTAGCATAGTCTTTTAATGATATCTCTCATTAGAAAACTTCAATTGAGATGTGCCATATAGTTCTGGAAAGCTAAGTAGCAGAACTCAAAATGTGGTATGTTGGTGTTATTAGAACTAACATACCTAGTATTTATGAAAAAGTCAACATTTTGATTGACTAGTGAAATGAATAGTAACTACTCAATATCAAATGCAAAGAATCATATAATTAACTTTATAACATGCACTAGTATGCCTAGTATGATTGGTTTGGATAGGTTGGCATGCCAATGGGATTCTGATAGTAGTACTACATATGGCATTATGCTATTCTGTGATTTATGGCTTTTTGTGGCCATTTTGTGATATTATGGCTTTTGGCCATTTTGATACACTTGATACACTCGGCCTTGTGCCCGATGATTACTACAGCTTATTAGCTGTTTTATTGCATACCTGAAAACACTTTGCAACCGATGGAGTGATGGCCCAAGGTACTTGGTACTCAGTGCCAGTTTACCCGATTATCCAGTCCAGTCAATTGCATAGGTTACTCCGGTAACTAAATTGAGTTTTAATAAATTATTATCAAATAATGAACATCAAAAGCACCAAATTGTTAATAATATTAGTAATTACCTAAAATCTTAGTATGCTCATAATCATAATATGAATTCTGCATATTTAATTATTTTAGTTTATTTTTATTTTATATTGGCACCACTAAGCAGTATTGCTTAGTGCGTCGCTTTTGCCACGCGTAGGTACTGGAGATACAACTGGGAAGCCCAGCAGACCTCAGACCAGGTGATTAGTCAGATCTGCACAGAGTCCAGAGTCACCTCTCATCTGCAGTGCACTTAGTAGGACATTAGGATTTTGTTTTGTATTTTGTACTTAGACTTTCACTATTTTCATGTACATTGTAAACTTATGAAATTTTTTGTTAATGTAAATATTTTATAAATCTTTGTTAATTATTAAAATTTGAGTATTTCTCCATGAAATTGAGATTGATTATAATATGAATGGAATTGTGAGGTTATATTGAAATGTTGAAATTGATGAGAAATTTTGAGATTGTATTGAGATAAATTGAGTTTGAGAAATTGAGTATTATATTGGAATTATTTTTAACAGGTTCAGAAGAACTGTTTTTCCAAATTACAGCCGGCACTCTGTTGGATTTTTTGTAAAATTTGTGGAAACTCAAATTTATCAAAATTTAAATAAAGGACATAAATGGTATTAGTTTTATATAAAGGCTAAATAAATAAATAAAATGAGTATAATAAAAATATGATAAGAGAGGATAAGGTGCTTCGGCACTCCGCGTGTCATGTCTTGCTCAGCTACACTGTAGATAGGTGAGGGGTGTTACATTTAGTGGTATTAGACCACGGTTTAGGCGTTTCTGGGTCTAGATAGAGTCCCTACCATGCATTGCATTTGTAAGAGTTGAGGTGACACTAATGCAGATCTATTTGTTTTTCTTATTTTAGTTAGGATATGAATCCTGCTTCTTAGAGAGCAGTTGAGGAAGAGGTAGAGAGTCATGCTCCATCTATAACTGAGACTGGGACAGGGGAAACCTACTCCACTAGCACCAGGGGCACCTGCACAACCTCCATAAGCCATGTTTCAGCAAATGGCCAAATTTTTCAGATAGATGGCAGGGGCTATGCCACCGCCACTACCTCCACAACAGAAATCTCATCTGGAGAAGCTCAGAAAGTTTGGAGCTATGGATTTTCTGGGTAAGAGAGAAGATGACTCAGTGGCAACTGAGAACTAGTTGGACAGAATAGGAAGGGTCCTAAAACAACTTCACTCCACCTTAGTTCAGAATCTGAAGGGTGTTGTGTCCCTGCTCTAAGATGATGCGTACCAGTGGTGGGATATAGTATCCAGTGAGGTACAGCCAGAGCAAATAACCTGGGACTTCTTCCTCACAGAATTCAGAAAGAAGTATATGGGCAGTGTATACTTAGAAGAAAGAAGAAGAGAACTTATAAATCTGCGATAGAGACAGTTATCCATCGCAGAGTATGAGAGGAAATTCGTTAGACTGAGCCATTACAAAAGGGAGATAGTCCCTAATGAGGTTGAGAGGTGCAGGAGATTTGAAGAAGGACTGAATGACAACATCAAGATAATGATTACAGCTTTGGGGATTACCGATTTTGCAAAGTTTGTTGAAGCTGCATTAAAAGTTGAAAAAGTCAGAATAAATGAGCAGAGCAAAAGGGATAGAAAGCAGAAGAGGGGTCCAGATTAGTTTAGTGTATCCTCTACTCCCAGTAAGAAGTTTAGAGGTTCACTTGCTCAGAGCTCAAGTCAGCAACAAAGTCAGGGTCAGTTCTTGAGGCCTAGATCTCAGTTCACATCGAGGAGAGGCCAGTCCACACCTTCAGTGGGTAGCTCTCCAAGGACGGTGTTCAGGGGACCAGCCCAGCAGTCTCTGCTGCTTGTCCACACTACCAAAGGTGACATAAGGGGGAATATTCGCGAGTAACTGGGGGTTGCATTCGGTGTGGGTCTATAGAGCACCAGATTAGAGATTGCCCTCGGAGAACTGCCACATCTGCTCTGGTATCAGTTGACAGGCCTACCCCTGCAACTCCAAGAGGTAGAAGGTCGAGTAAGTCTGAGGCAGCCTATACTTCACAGAGGCCTGCATCAGAGTCAGTAGAGAGACCAAAGGCTAGAGTACCAGCTAGAGCCTATGCCATGAGGGCTCAAGAGGAGCAGGATGCTCTAGACGTCATCAGGGGTACGTTCCTCCTCTACAACACATTTGTGCATGCATTGGTGGATCTAGGATCCACCCATTCATATATTTGCATCAAGCTACCCATAGAAAGGGGGATACAAGTAGAGGAGAGTGACCAAGAAATTCTGGTCACTAATCCACTAGGCCACAGTGTGGTAGTGAATAAGATATATAAAGGCTACCCATTCAAGGGAAAGAGTTCTCGGCAGACCTAATTGAGCTGCCCTTCCATGAGTTTGACGTAATTTTAGGAATGGACTGGTTGTCACATCATCAAGTAATAGTGGATTATAAATTAAAGAGAATCTCTCTGAAAACTGCTGAGAATGAAGAGATAACAGTTGTGGGTGAAAGGACAGATTTCTTGTACAATGTCATCTCAGCTACAGTTGCAAGGAAATGGATGGGAAAAGGCTGTGAAGCCTATTTGGCACACGTGGTTGAACTAGGCAGGAGAGCTGTCTAACATACCCACAATGAGTGACTTCCCTGAGGTATTCCTAGAGGAATTGCCTGGTTTGCCACCAGAAAGAGAAGTTAAATTTGCTATTGAAATTATGCCGGGTACAGCTCCTATTTCAATTGCTTCTTATAGGATGGCACCTACTGAATTGAAAGAGTTGAAAATCCAGTTGTAGGAGTTACTAGATAAGGGGTTCATACACCCCAATGTGTCATCGTGGGGAGCTCCGATGTTGTTTGTAAAGAAGAAGGATGGGACACTGAGATTGTGTATTGACTATCAGTAGTTGAACAAAGTGACAGTGAAGAATAAGTATCCATTACCCAGAATTGACGATCTGTTTGATCAGTTGAAGGGAGCAGGCGTGTTTTCTAAAATTGAGCTCAGATCAGGGTATCATCAGCTGAGGGTTAAGGATGTAGATGTTCCTAAGACTGCATTCAAGACCCCGTATGGGCATTATGAATTCCTGGTGATGCCGTTTGGGTTAACAAATGCACCAGTAGCTTTCATGGACCTTATGAACCACATCTTCCATCCATACTTAGATCGATTTGTAGTGGTCTTCATTGATGACATCCCGGTGTATTCCAAGGATAAAGCAGAACATGATGAGCATTTGAGAATTGTTCTGTAGACTCTGAAAGAGAAGAAGTTATATGCTAAGTTGTCCAAGTGTGACTTTTGGTTGAGTGAGATTTTCTTCCTTGGACATGTAGTATCAGTTGATGGAATTAGAATAGATCCTAAGAAGATAAAAGCAGTGATGGAATGGAAGCCTCCAAGAAATACAACTGAGGTCAGAAGTTTTTTGGAGCTAGCTGAGTATTACAAAAGATTTGTGAAGGGGTTTTCTTTGATAGCTGCTCCAATGACCAAGTTAATACACAAGAATGTAAAATTTGACTGGAATGACAAATGTCAACCCAGTTTTGAGAGGCTAAAGGCTATGTTGACAGAGGCACCAGTGTTAACACAGTCAGTGTTGGGAAAGGACTTCGTAGTCTATAGTGATGCCTCACATAATGGATTAGGGTGTGTTCTCATGCAAGAGGGGAAAATGGTCGCCTATGCTTCCAGGTAGCTAAGGCCACATAAAAAAACTACCTACTCATGATTTGCAGTTATCAGCGATTATCTTTGCATTGAAGATATGGAGGTATTATTTGTATGGTGAAAAGTGCTACATATACACAGACCACAAAAGCCTGAAATACTTGCCAACCCAGAAGGAGCTCAACCTTAGACAGAGGCGATAGATTGAGTTCCTGAAGGACTATGATTATGTGATTGACTACCATCCTGGGAAAGCAAATGTAGTTGCTGATGCTTTAAGCAGAAAATCCATTGTAGCACTGAAATCTCTGAATGTTCGATTGTCCTTAGCTCATGATGGAGCTATTTTGGCTAAGTTACAAGTGAAGCCACACTGCTATAACAGATACAGGATGGGCAGAAGGTAGATGAGAAAGTAATGGCTGTTATGGGCAAAATCACTGAGGGAAAGAAAACTGAGTATGAAATAAAAGAGAATGGGTGCTTGTACTATCAGGGAAGAGTGTGTGTACCAGATGATGGGGAATTGAAGACTAGTATCCTGAGAGAGGCACACCACAGTGCTTATGCTATGCACCCAAGAAGCACAAAAATGTACCATGATCTAAAGCTTCATTACTGGTGGCCTAGTATAAAGAATGACATAGCTAACTACGTAACTAGATGCTTGACATGTCAGCAAGTCAAGGCAGAACATCAAGTTCCTGCAGGTTTGTTATAGCTTATAAACATACCTGAATGGAAATGGTGAAAGAGCGAAAGCATGAAAAACACAAGTTTATACCATTGAATTCAAAAATTTTCACCTAGGGTCACATGCATCATGCAAGATTTATTTTTATCTATTTAATTTCAATGTAAACAACATATTAAAACTCTTTTAATATGTTTTTGGATCTGTATTTTCCATTTAAGATTTAGAATTAATCAGATTAATTTTAGAACCCTATATTAGATCAAGAACAAATACACTAACCTCTTGATGCACTGCAGTGTATTTGTACCTTTGGGATGCGTCTTTAGGACACCAGATGTTGTCACTCTAGCTTGTCCACACCAAGTTCACCTATGGCAGCCCTTGAACAACTTCTAAAGCTTTTTCTATTAATAAGAAAATCAAGTTTTGCATTTTAAGAGATTAAAGATGTAAACAGGACACTAAAAACAATTTCTAGTATTTTTAATTCAAGAGATTGTTTGCTAATCTCTTGGAATAGATGAGAGAAGAAGATGAAGAGAAGGAAGAGCTTCTTGGGTTGCGGCACCAAAGATATTAGCTGCTGGTTGTATTGTTTTCTTTTTATAACAACACTTATATAGCTATGTCACCACTTAAGCCCTTGCCACATGTCACCATCAAATTGGTTCTAGGATTAATTGACCCAATCACATTGTGCCAAGTGTCAAACCTATATTTAATCTTAATTTTAATCATCTTACATGATTAAAAGACATTTGGTAAGCTTATGTGTAGTGCCATGTGTCACCATCTCATGGTGCCACATATCACCCTGTGAAATGACCAAAATGCCCCTGTGTCTTAATTTTGAGTTCTCAACCCAAAATAATTATTTCTCTTCTTCTAATCAATTTATATCAAATATAAATTAATTAATTAATCTCTATTAATTAATTTCTCATTAATTAAATTTATATTTAAACACTTTAAATATAAATTTAACTTATACTATACATCCAATAATCTAAATTTGGTTTCAAGCCATGCTAAGGACTTTGCAATCTAATTGTAAACCAAACCTATTTAATTAATTAATTAAACTATTTAATTAATTAATTAAATCATATTTAATTTGGTGATTACTTGTGTATGTGTGTGACTTATTAGGCTCATCACTAATTAGCAATGAGACATGATATCAACTCTTAATATCATCAGAACTCTTTCTTACCATAAATGATTCCTCTAAATCATTTTATGCACCTCATAGACCATGGTTAACACCTAGCATAGCATGCCATGGCCACCCAATCAGTAATAAGGTTTACCTTAAATGAACCTATAATCATATGTTACCAAGCACTATAATCTCTCTGTTACAAAATCCCAATTCAAGCTGGAGTCATGGTTTATGTCAAACCCTATTTGCTATGAATATTATGTTCTCTTTTAATTCCAGTTCTTGACTAAAAAGATTTTCTCATAAACTCTTTTCTGATTAAATCTATCTGTTCTGGCCAGGAACTTGAAACATCAAGAACAATTAAATGAACATAGGATTTTATCCCTATTTACTTAGAGGAACAGATTCTATCTTGATCAACATCTACCTCTATATATAACTAGTAGGAGCCAACACATGCCCATATACCCATACATAGTATAAGTATGAAAGCAGTATCAAACTCAAACCACCTATATACAAGATAACTGTGCTATCTCAGGTCTAAAGATTATATGCACTGATATGATTTATGACAATACATTGACAAGAGTAAACTCCATGTGCTTGTCATAAGTGTCACTGGTTCGACCTACTTATCATGTATAAGTGCCTATCATGTTTGTTATATGGCATGAGACTCACCATTTCATCTTATTTATATCTCATATAAATAACTTGGGAATAAACATGAATACAATCTTTCTGGATAAGTCATGTCCTTATTATGAAGTATCCTCGATTGTGAACCTATTTATGATACTTTGTACTAGAAATACTGTCACTCATATTCTTAACAACTTAAGAATAGAATTTCTAATAAAATATCAATGGACCTTTTTTATTACACATAAATATATAATGTAAACGGAAAAGTGGAAATGCCTTTTATTAATAAAAACATGTACAAGATACATACTAAATGATATGCTCTAGGGCATACTATTAACAAATGGGACCGAGTCACTATAGATTTTGTAAGTGGTCTACCTCTCACCCAAAAGAAGCATGGTGCAGTATGGGTGATAGTGGATAGGTTGACCAAGTTAGCTCATTTTCTGCTAGTTGGGACTAACTACTCACTGGAGAAGTTAGCAGAATTGTATATTAGTGAGATAGTTAGACTGCATGGAATCCCACTTTCCATCATATCTGATAAAAGCCCGAGGTTTACATCCAGATTTTGGAAGAAGTTGCAATAAGCCTTGGGCACACAACTCCATTTTAGCATGGTTTTTCATCCTCAGACGGATGGACAGTCGAAACGAGTAATTCAGGTAAATTTTGAAACTCATTGAGTTATTGTAAATAATAAATTGAAATGATAATAATAACATGAAATATGTGATAGGTCCTTGAGGATATGCTGAGGAGTTGTGTCATTGAATTTGAGGGAAGTTAGGATAGATACCTCCCACTGGCAGAATTCACATACAATAATAGCTATCAAGCTAGTATTCAAATGGCTCCCTATGAAGCACTATATGGGAGGAAGTGCAGAACACCAGTATGTTGGACTGAGTTGGGTGAAGATAAGCTCGTGGGACTAGACCTGGTAAAACAGACAGAGGAGAAGGTGAAACTGATAAAAGCCAACTTGAAAGTTGCCTCAGACTGACAGAAGTCTTATCTCGACTTAAAGAGAAAGGACATTGAATATGAAATTGGTGACAAGGTGTTTCTCAAAGTATCACTATGGAAGAAAGTACTGAGGTTTGGGAGAAAGGATAAGTTAAGCCCTAAGTTTATTGGCTCGTATGAAGTTATTGAACGTGTGGGTCCAGTAGCCTATCGGCTAGCTTTACCACCAGAGCTAGATAAGATCCACAATATGTTCCACGTGTCAATGTTGAGAAGATACCGCTCAGATCCTTCACATGTCATTTCCATGGAAGAGATTGAAGTACAATCAGATTTGACATATGAAGAGGAACCCACAAGGATACTAGCTCGGGAAGTGAAGGAATTGAGAAACAAGCGAATCCAATTGGTGAAAGTGCTTTAGAGGCACCACAACACTAAGGAGGAAACTTAGGAAAGCGAGGAGACAATGAGGTAATAGTTCCCTCAATTGTTTGCCTTAGGTAAATTTTGAGGACGAAATTTTAATTAGAGGGGAAGAGTTGTAACACCCTCACTTTAGCTAATCTGTACATTCTACTGTTTTAGTGACTAATGTCGGTCCAGATAGCCAGAATTTTGAGAATTATATTTAGACTGGAGTGATGAGTCATAAATATTCCAAATAATAATAAGAAAAATTAAGGAAAAATTTTAGAAATAAAATACATTAAGGTTAAATGAGTTACGGTTCTAGCGATGGGTGACCGTACTGGGAAGTCACTGTGTAGACAGTTGACAATCCCAGACCCTGAGAAATAATTTTCGGGACATCATTAAAGGTCTACTGAGATACAAATGACATTAAAAATGACAAAGAGAAAATGAAAATTTAAGGAACCAACGGATCGGGGATTTAATCGGTATTACCGAAAAGGTGGCACTACAACTCAAAGTGGGGCATTTGGGTCATTTGGCACCTAGAGTTGACTTTTGACCTAATTGTCCATTAAAAATGAGTAGTATTAAATTTTGAAAATTCCATAAGAATATGAAACAGTATGTGTAGTGTAATTAAGGAAAAATGAGGGATTATTTGCAAATATGATAACTTTAATATTATAATAATTAATTAAATCTTAGTGGAGGTATAAATACACATTAGAAGACAAATGCTTCTACTAACTTCACTTCATCTTCTTCATTCTCTCAAAGGGGCCGAATTCCATCTCCCAAAATACTCCATGGATGCTCCTCATGCAAGCTTCCATCACCTTCATTTTTACCATGATTTTCACAAATTCTTTCATTAAACTTTGTCTCCACATTTTGAGAAGTACATAAGCAGAAAAAGAAAGGAGAAATTTCAAAGTTTTACAAGGTTGGAAAATTCTTAATAAAAGGTTAGTGCAAGTTTTCTCTTCCTTTCTTAATAAGACTTTGAATTGAGGTTGAATTGAGTTGATATAATGAGAAAATTGAAGAAATTGATGTGGAATGGTAAGCCTCTGAATTTGGCAGCCATGGATGTGACACCCCTTACTCGGCTACAGTGTAGCCGAGCAAGTTATGCCACTCAGTGTGCCGGAGCACTCTATTTTATCTTAATTCATTTTTATCATAGTTTTGAACATAACTTGTGAAATATAATTCATTTTAAACCATTTATCGAAATTATTATTTATTTGAGGTTCCGAATATTTTAAAGAAAATCCGGCAGAGTACCGGCTAAAAATAGAGAAAACAGTTCTTCGGAACCTGTGAAAAACACTTCCAACATTCATGTCTCATCATCCCAAACTCCAATTATTGAAAATCTCAACATTTTTCAACCATTCATTTCTCATTTTCAGTTCTCAACAACCTTTTCATTTCTCAAACATTCATTTCTCATAATACTCATATACAAACAATAAATAAATGCTCAAATTTGCAATCATAACCATAACTTTCTTTATTTACATGAACATCAAAATACATTACATAGATCCAAATACATATGAGAAAATAAAAATTTAGTTACAAAATACCAAAATGACACCTAGTGTCCTACCAATGCACTGCAGAAGTTGAGGTGACACGGACACTATGCAGAACTGTGAACTGCCTTACCGAATCTGTGGTCTACTGGGCCCTCTTTCCAAATCTTCAGTACCTACGCGTTGCAAAAGCGACGCGCTAAACATAAAGCTTAGTGGTGCCAATAATACAAAAAAATATAATATGCTAATAAAAATCATAATTTCTTAGCCATTGTGTTCATAAGAACTGAATAATTACCAACTTAATGTTTAGTCGAGGGCTAATTACGTTTTATGATATTAACTTCTTCATGCATTTTGTTAATTATTTTCTTCATGATCTTGAGTTTCTTTGTATTCTATCATAATCATTCCTGATATTTAATTTTTGTATTTTCTTTAACAATCAGTTCAATTACAGTTATACTTTTCCATGCCCAAGTAACCTATACTGAACGACTGGACTGGATAACGGGTCATTGGCACTAGACACCGTGGTGTCTCGGGCCGTCATACCATGGGACGCAGAACGTCAACCATGTATGCAGTCAGTATGGCTAAAAAGCCATGGTATCACATAATCGGGCATAAAAAGCCATGAATACAGGCATAAAAGCCATGGATACGGTCATAAAGCCCTGAACACAGGCATAAAGCCTTTCGCAGTACTGCTAAAACAATACCCTATTGGCATGCCAAACCATCCAAACCAATCACATTAGGCCTACTAGGGCATTTTGCATTTTTAAGTTTCACATTTTTGAATTTCAAGTTTTGGTGTCACTATTCACTTCATTAGTCAACAAAAAAGTTGACTTTTGCATAGAAAGTAGGTACATTAGCTTTGGCACTTCAAACATACCACATTTTTCATTTAAAACTTGTTGGAAGTGATCACCATTACCATTTCTAGGCTTAAATCAGGGGAAACAAAATTTTCAGTTTTTGAAGCTTAACTTTACTATTCCATTAAGCCTTTATTCTGAGGGAATTTGAGGAAATGGTAAACATGAAAGTTGTTCCTTATTTTGTCTAGTTGAATTTATTTTTTCGAATCACTCCATTTGGAGTTTTGTAGCTCAAGTTATGGCCAAAATAAGTTTACTGTTCACGCAATCTGCTCATGCCTTGAGATTTTGGGTCTAGCAGATTTTTGGTCCAACTTTGGTCAGTAATTTGATCAAGTTAAGTTCATAATTTGGTCTAACTTTCTTCTTATGAAATGTTCTACCATACCTTAGGTTTCCATCGGTTCAAGAATCGCCTAAATCCGAGTTTTCTAGAGAGAGTTATAGCCATCCAAACATTACTGCTCAAGTGAAAATCTGCAGAGTTGCAGGTTTGATAACTTAACTTTGCCCAATAATTAGAATGGGTTAGTGGCATAATTTGGGGTAATGTTCTTCATGAAAGTTGTTTGCCTATATCCTATCTTATTTTTGTAAAAATTTCAGGTCAATTTGACCATTCTACAGTGAGTTATGGCCAAATGAACAGTTACTATTCATTTGGTCATTTCTGCAGGTGCTGGTTGCAGGGTATCCGGATTGGAGCCAAATTTTGGTCCTTTTGCTTTGGTCTTTTGGCCATGGTTTCTTCAGCAAAAATGTGCCATTATAAGCCTAGTTTCATGTCCAATTGGCCAAACACCAATTGGACTAACACAGCCAAGGATATGGCAGTCCAAGTGGACTGAAATCTCAGCCATCATGCTGCTGTCTTTAGGCAGCCTACCATTCCACTTTGCCATGCCATTTTTCAGTCCAATTTATGGTCAACATACCTCAAATGGTCACTAATTGACCATTAGAATGTTCTTTAACCAATTCATAAGCCAAGTCAAATTTTCATTCCTAAACCCTAGCTAAATTTCAAAGTTTTCACAATTTTCCTAATTTACTCTTTCATTCTCTATATATATATATATGAATACACTTTAAACAAAATCTCCAATTCACTCTAAGTCCATTAATACAATCAAACTCATTCTTTCCTAGGGCTGCCGAAAATTCATGTACACATACACATGGGTTTGGTTCATTTATTTCACAATTTCTTACCTATTACACATCTCTAACATGGAATTAATGAGTTTTAAATACATATGTGCACTAACCTTTAAGTGGCAGAATTTCTCCAAGCTTAACTTCACTTTCCTTGTACTCTCTTGGCTGCCAAACACTTCCTCTAGGTCCAAGGATTCATTTTAGTGTTGGGGTTTTGAGGAAATATGGTGAGGAAGCATGAGAAATGAAGCTTTTGTTTGAAAATCAATGGAGGGAGAAGAGGGAGAGATTCACGTCTTGAGGAAGAAGAAGAAGAAGAGCAGCTGGTTTTTAATTCCTTTAGCCTTCATTTTGTCTCTTTTATTTGTTAATTTGATAGTTGTTTAAAGGTAATTGATTAGAGCTCTTAATGACATCATCAAGATGTCATAAATGAGTCTTTCTTTGATTTTTTTTTTCTTTTCATCACTACTCAATTTCAATTTAATTTTTAGTAATATTTATTCATATTTTAAATCATAATAATTATTTACTCAAGTGGACAAGTCGGTCAAAAATAACCTCTGAAGGCGAAATGACCAAAATGCCCTCCGTTTGGCTTAATGGGCCAAAATTGTCTGTACCAATTGAAAAATTTTTCTAAATATTTTCTTGGCATTCTAATGCCATAGGAACCTCAATGACCCTTCTCTGGAGTCTCAAAATTTATTTTATAATTTTTCCCCCGGGTCTAGGTCTCTCGTTGCGAGAACCGCAACTTCCCTCTGGTTACCCATCGCTTGGGCACCGGCTCATTTAACTTGATTGTATTTTATTTCTAAAATTTTTACTATATTTTTCTTATTAATATTTGAGTTAATTTTGGTCCCTCACTTTAGTTTAAATATTTTTCCGGACGTTCTTGCTGTCCGGACCGACACCGGTCACCGGAACAGTAGAATGTACGGAGTTGCTACTGGGAGGGTGTTACAACTCTTCCCCTCAAATTTAAATTTCGTCCTCGAAATTTACCTGACTTAAGTAATCGGGGAGTTGCTACCTTCTTGTTTCTTCACTTCCTTGTATCGCCTCATCAGTGTCTGGGTTTGGCTCTTCCTGAGCTTCCATAGCATATACTTGTGGTGCCACCATGACTTCAGGCTTTTCAACTGTCTCAGAAACAATCTTCTGTGAAATGTCAGCCGTTGCTGCTCTACCCGATCCTTTACCCCTTTGAACTATAGGGGAAGGTCTATCAACTTGTACCGGAGCTATTGAACCACTCCTCTGAGGGCAATCTCTTATAAAATGATCTGTAGCCCCACACTTGAAACACTCTCCAGTTAACAGTCGACACTCCCCTCTGTGTCTTCTACCACAATGCATACATTCAGGCACTGGGGTTAATCCCCTTAGATATTCCAATCTGGCCTCTGTGGCCCTGTGTCTGATCTTGTGAACTAGAACCCTTAAACTTCTTACTATCAATTGGTATACCTGACTGTCCTGGTCCAAATTCCCTCTTACGCTGCTTGTCTTTCCTTTCTCCACTTTTAATGCAGCTTCCACTAACTTGGTGAAGTCAGTGATTCCCAAGGCAGTGATCATGAGCTTTATATTGTCATTCAATCTCTCTTCAAATCTCTTACACCTTTCAGCTTCATTAGGGACTATCTCCCTCCCATAGCGGCTTAATCGGACGAATTCTTTCTCATACTCAGCCACTGACAACTGTCTCTGCCTCAGGTTAATAAACTCTCTTCTTCTCTCTTCCAGGTATACAGTACCCACATATTTCTTCTTGAATTCAGAGAGAAAGAAGTCCCAAGTTATAGCTTCTGGCTGCACTTCACAGGATACCGTGTCCCACCATTCGTAGGCATCATCTTGCAACAAAGATATGGCAGCTTCCAGGTTTTGCTCTGGAGTGCAGTGGAGTTGTTTTAGAACTCTGCCCGTTCTGTTTAACCAATTCTCGGCTGCAACAGAGGCATCTTCTCTCTTGCCATAGAAGTCCACAGCTCCAAACTTTCTTAGCCTTTCCAGGTGTGATTTCTGTTGTGGAGCTGGTGGTGGTGGTGGTGGTGGTGCTGGCATTACTCCGGCCATTTGTCTAAAGAAATCGGCCATTTGCTGGAACATGGCCTGTGGAGGCCGAAAGGTGCTCGCTTGAGCTGGTGGAGCAGATTCTCTCATGCCCCCAGTCTCAGCTGCTGCAGGTGGAGCATGACTCTCCACTTCCTCCTCAACGGCTCTCTGAGATGAAGGGTCCATATCCTATTCAAAATAAGAAAGACAAACAGATCTGCATTAGTGTCACCTCGACTCTTACAAATGCAATGCATTGTATGGACTCAATCTAGGCCCAGAAACGCCTAAACCGCGCTCTGATAACACTAAATGTGACACCCCTTACTCGGCTACAGTGTAGCCGAGCAAGTTATGCCACTCAGTGTGCCGGAGCACTCTATTTTATCTTAATTCATTTTTATCATAGTTTTGAACATAACTTGTGAAATATAATTCATTTTAAACCATTTATCGAAATTATTATTTATTTGTGGTTCCAAAAATTTTAAAGAAAATCCGGCAGAGTACCTGCTAAAAATGGAGAAAACAGTTCTTCGGAACCTGTGAAAAACACTTCCAACATTCATGTCTCATCATCCCAAACTCCAATTATTGAAAATCTCAACATTTTTCAACCATTCATTTCTCAATTTCAGTTCTCAACAACCTTTTCATTTCTCAAACATCCATTTCTCATAATACTCATATACAAACAATAAATAAATGCTCAAATTTGCAATCATGACCATAACTTTCTTTATTTACATGAACATCAAAATACAGTACATAGATCCAAATACATATGAGAAAATAAAAATTTAGTTACAAAATGCCAAAATGACACCTAGTGTCCTACCAATGCACTGCAGAAGTTGAGGTGACACGGACACTATGCAGAACTGTGATCTGCCTTACCGAATCTGTGGTCTACTGGGCCCTCTGTCCAAATCTTCAGTACCTACGCGTTGCAAAAGCGACGCGCTAAGCATAAAGCTTAGTGGTGCCAATAATACAAAAAAATATAATATGCTAATAAAAATCATAATTTCTTAGCCATTGTGTTCATAAGAACTGAATAATTACCAACTTAATGTTTAGTCGAGGGCTAATTACGTTTTATGATATTAACTTCTCATGCATTTTGTTAATTATTTTCTTCATGATCTTGAGTTTCTTTGTATTCTATCATAATCATTCCTGATATTTAATTTTTGTATTTTCTTTAACAATCAGTTCAATTACAGTTATACTTTTCCATACCCAAGTAACCTATACTGAACAACTGGACTGGATAACGGGTCGTTGGCACTGGACACCGCGGTGTCTCGGGCCGTCATACCATGGGACGCAGAACGTCAACCATGTATGCAGTCAGTATGGCTAAAAAGCCATGATATCACATAATCGGGCATAAAAGCCATGAATACGGGCATAAAATGTCACACCCTACCCCTCTGTAAGGCATAACATGATCCCGTAGTATACCTAATGAATTACCAACTCCGTCTACTGATAACCCATTAAATACACTACAAGGGATTTTAAAAACTTTTCTTACTTCTTTTACAGTGGTGAGCACTATTTACAGGTGTTAAAGACTTGGTGAATCAAGTGAAATAACTAACTCATTTGGTTTATTTGGAATTTCTGTAAAAATTTTGGCAAAGTGCCATCGTATTTTGGACAAAGCAGTTCTTGAAAACTGTAAAAAGCACTTCAATAATTTTTTCCAAATCTCAACTCCAATACATTTCTCAACACAACAATTTATCAACACAATTCCATAGAAATTTTTCAAAGTCTGAGATAAGGAAATATAATACAACTTTTACAATCCAAAACACTCATAATTAATTTACAACTTCAAGGTACAATTTAATTTACAATCGCTCAAAACCAAAACAATATGTACATACGATGTCATACATTCTGATAAAAAAGCAAAAGCGGTATACTCAATATACTGTAATCCCTCATTGGGCGTATATGCACCTAGTCTGCGCCTGTCTATCTCTCTACTGACAAAGAATAAAGCTATCATTTGAGACAATGTCTCGATGGTGCACAACATTAACCAAATCCAATTTAAATCACAATTCATAAGTCATGTAAATAGTGGATACTTAAAATCATAATTAAATTCAAGACAATAATTGTCAACAAGAATTTAAACTCCATTTCTCAATATCACAATAATTTTCCATAAGTCGATCAGTTTGAATTCAAAAGACAGATATGTCAATGAGAGTTTAAATCCATTTCACAATCTCACAATACACATCAATAAATCACACACAGCTTAATCATGATCCATAATTCAATTCATCCCAAAAGCCGATGGCTAATGAGGTATTCAATTCATCCCAAAAGTCGATGACTAATGAGGAATAACATGGCTAGCTAGCAAAAATATGAGTACTCATTCTATTCATCCTCAACAGGCACACACCTCAACACTTCAGCCAGAGAGGGAATTCAATTCATCCCACTAGACAAGCTAGAGAGGAATACAATCAATATACATGATAGCTGTGGTTTCAAACCATTTACAGTGCTTTTCAGTCAATAAGTATCCATCAATGTCATTCAAATAGTTTTTCACAGTTTCAAACCATTCACAATATTTTTCAATCAATAAGTGTCCATCAAACACATTTCCACAATTTAAAACAATGATATACAAATAGTCAATATTTATTTCCATTGAAAATAATTCAAAAGAAACAGTTGTTGTGCACAAACCTCTGATGACCGTCTCACGGTGCGACTCGATTTCCTTCTCTTTCCCTGAGTCCTTGTTAGCTGAGAACACAATTTGAAGTGTTTCAGTACAAAATTAAACTATCTCTATCGATAATATTTGGTAATTAATTCACTGAACTCAATTATTCGCTTAATCACCTAATATACCGACCCTCGTTGCATTTTAGATACATTAGGTTTTAGTGTCGTTAATATGTCACATTCGATTAAGGTTTTAGGCTTGGTACGTTTTACCAAAGTCAATTCCTTGCTTAGTGCATTTTAATGCAAATTGCTGGATTCCGGAACACTGGTTTGACCTAACCGGACGATCTAGTTCCCTCGGTTTTCGGGTCTCGGTCGAAACTACAAACTTGTAGATCTAGGTCTTATTGCACGCGGTGCAAAATTTCAGGTCAATCCGAGTTAAGTAGACCAAGTTATGGTCATTACACTATTGCTGGTCAAGTGGTACCATTTTAGGTCAATTTTAGGTCAAATTGGTCAATTCTGGTTCGGCCAGTTTTTGGACCCGAACTTGTGCAAGTTGTTTGACTTGCTTATGGTCATTTCTGGGCTTTGGTGTCTTCATAAGACTTGTAGGTATGGGTCTTAACTATTCTTGGTCAAAATTTCAGGTCAATTGGACCTGGTTTGAGTGAGTTATGGCCTAAACACTCACTGCTGCCTAATTGGTCATTTTTCAGGTCCTAATTGCACCTAATCCGAATTGGTCAAATTTTTAGGTCACCTTGCAAGCAGAATTTTGGCATGGTTTCTCAATGAAAGTTGGCACATTTTGTGCCTAGTTTCACCCCAAATTGGTCTCATACCAATTGAGGTTACACATTCAAGGTTATAGGCCAAAATATACACTGCCCTCACTATGCATTACACACCCAAACTTCAAACACACACTTACCTTTGCAAGGTTCACTTCCATACCCTACCAAACTGTTTTGGCACATTACCAACAACATTTTCTACATTACATTTGCATTATTTTGGGCAGATTCCAATCACCCTTAACACACCAAATATCATTCACAATTATAATTCTAAGTACCATTACAAATACACCTAAACATTACAAACTTTACATACACTTTACAACATTAATTTACATACATAACATCCATCCTTCTAGGTCAATATGCTGCCCACACTTCCTTCAATATACACCATTTCTCAAGTGTCCACAAGCTGCCACAAATCACTCATCAACATCACATTGCCATACCATATGCTAATTCCCATCAAAGTGCATAATTCACCATATATACATGCATTAAATCACTAGGTTACTAACTCACCATGAACAACATTATTTCTCAACAATTATATGCACAATTTCCTCATCAAAAACGTGACCATGGCTGTCCAAAATGACAACAACAATAACCCTTCAAACTCAAAATTTTCCTTCACCAAACTAACACCCATAACATGAACATAAACTTTAACAAAGGATTTCTCAAAAATACAAACTTACCTTTATTTGCAACTTGCTAAACCTTCACCAAACTTCCCAAAATTGGTATCAATATCTTCCTTGTGGTGTGTAGACCATTTTTCATGAAAGAAGCTAAGTGAATGGAGTTGAAAATGGAGGGTGGATTAAGCTCAAAGAAAACGTTAATGGAGGTTTTCAAGGGTTCATCAATTCGGCAATGTTGGGAGGTTTTGAGGAAGATGGGATTTCAGGTGGTTAGTGGACCACTTCAGCCATATTTCATGTTTAATAAATCCTATAGTGGTCCACTAACTAAAATTAAAACATTTTATAAGTTAATTTTTCAATTAATCCACATTTAACCCATTATTTCCACTATTTATTTTAGGTACCACCAAATTAATTTTTCATTTCATTTTCTAAGTGTAATACTATTTATTTTTAATGGACATTTAGGTCAAAAGACAATTCGGGATGTCAAATGACCATAATGCCCTGTCGTGGTTTTTCCGATTTTCAGAATAATCCGTATTTTATCTGCTTTTTCGATTTCTCACTTTTCTTTGTACTAATTATTTAATTTTTCTTTGATCTTTCTAATGATATTTACTCTTCAACAATGGTCTATTTAAGTCCTAAAATGTTTCCCGTGGTTCCATGATCAGAGGCTAGTCAACGGTCCACGCCGTGACTTCCTATGGTCATCACCATCGCTAGGTTTCCTACCACTTACTCAGTTACATTTCTTTGCTATGATTTTTCCTTTGTTTTTCTTTTCTTGTATTTCATTATTTTATGTCTCCTCACTCATATTGAAGTACGGTTCTAGGCATCCTAGCTGTCCGGACAACACTGGTCACCGGAGCAGTAGAACGCCCTACCGAACTTAGGGGTGTTACATAAAAGCCATGAATACGGGCATAAAGCCCTGAACATAGGCATAAAGCCTTTCGCAGTACTGCTAAAACAATACCCTATTGGCATGCCAAACTATCCAAACCAATCACATTAGGCCTACTAGGGCATTTTGCATTTTTAAGTTTCACATTTTTGAATTTCAAGTTTTGGTGTCACTATTCACTTCATTAGTCAACAAAAAAGTTGACTTTTTCATAGAAAGTAGGTACATTGGCTTTGGCACTTCAAACATACCACATTTTTCATTTAAAACTTGTTGGAAGTGATCACCATTACCATTTCTAGGCTTAAGCCAAGGGAAATAAAATTTTCAGTTTTTGAAGCTTAACTTTACTATTCCATTAAGCACTGTTACAGTGGGAATTTGAGGAAATGGTAAACATGAAAGTTCTTCCTTATTTTGTCTAGTTGAATTTCTTTTTTTAAATCACTCCATTTGGAGTTTTGTAGCCTAAGTTATGGCCAAAATAAATTTACTGTTCACGTGTCTTATTCATCTTTGAGATTTTGGTCCGCAGATTTTTGGTCCAACTTTGGTCAGTAATTTGATCAAGTTAAGTTCATAATTTGGTCTAACTTTCTTCTTATGAAATGTTCTACCATACCTTAGGTTTCCATTGGTTCAAGAATCGCCTAAATCCGAGTTTTCTAGAGAGAGTTATATCCATCCAAACATTACTGCTCAAGTGAAAATCTGTAGAGTTGCAGGTTTGATAACTTAACTTTGCCCAATAATTAGAATGGGTTAATGGCATAATTTGGAGTAATATACTTCATGAAAGTTGTTTGTCTATATCCTATCTTGTTGCTGTAAAAATTTCAGGTCAATTTGACCATTCTACAGCGAGTTATTGCCAAATGAACAATTACTATTCATTTGGTCATTTCTGCAAGTGCTGGTTGCAGGGTATCCGAATTGGGGCCAAATTTTGGTCCTCTTGCTTTGGTCTTTTTGGCATGGTTTCTTCAGAAAAAATGTGCCATTATAAGCCTAGTTTCATGTCCAATTGGCCAAACACCAATTGGACTAACACAGCCAAGGATATGGCGGTCCAAGTGGACTGAAATCTCAGCCATCATGATGCTGTCTTTAGGCAGCCTACCATTCCACTTTGCCATGCCATTTTTTAGTCCAATTTATGGTCAACATACCTCAAATGGTCACTAATTGACCATTAGAATGTTCTTTAACCAATTCATAAGCCAAGTCAAATTTTCATTCCTAAACCCTAGCTAAATTTCAAAGTTTTCACAATTTCCCTAATTTACTCTTTCGTTCTCTATATATATATATGTATACACTTTAAACATAATCTCCAATTCACTTTAAGTCCATTAATACAATCAAACTCATTCCTTCCTAGGGCTGCCGAAAATTCATGTACACATACACATGGGTTTGGTTCATTTATTTCACAATTTCTTACCTATTACACATCTCTAACATGGAATTAATGAGTTTTAAATACATATGTGCACTAACCTTTAAGTGGCAGAATTTCTCCAAGCTTAACTTCACTTTCCTTGTACTCTCTTGGCTGCCAAACACTTCCTCTAGGTCCAAGGATTCATTTTAGTGTTGGGGTCTTGAGGAAATATGGTGAGGAAGCATGAGAAATGAAGCTTTTGTTTGAAAATCAATGGAGGGAGAAGAGGGAGAGATTCACGTCTTGAGGAAGAAGAAGAAGAAGAGCAGCTGGTTTTTAATTCCTTTAGCCTTCATTTTGTCTCTTTTATTTGTTAATTTGATAGTTGTTTAAAGGTAATTGGTTAGAGCTCTTAATGACATCATCAAGATGTCATAAATGAGCCTTTCTTTGATTTTTCTTTTCTTTTCATCACTACTCAATTTCAATTTAATTTTTAGTAATATTTATTCATATTTTAAATCATAATAATTATTTACTCAAGTGGACAAGTCGGTCAAAAATCACCTCTGAAGGCGAAATGACCAAAATGCCCTCCGTTTGGCTTAATGGGTCAAAATTGTCGGTACCGATTGAAAAATTTTTCTAAATATTTTCTTAGCATTCTAATGCCATAGGAACCTCAATGACCCTTCTCTGGAGTCTCAAAAATTATTTTATAATTTTTCCCCCGGGTCTAGGGCTCCTCGTTGCGAGAACCGCAACTTCCCTCTGGTTACCCATCGCTTGGGCACCGGCTCATTTAACTTGGTTGTATTTTATTTCTAAAATTTTTACTATATTTTTCTTATTAATATTTGAGTTAATTTTGGTCCCTCACTTTAGTTTAAATATTTTTTCGGACATTCTAGCTGTCCGGACCGACACCGGTCACCGGAACAGTAGAATGTACGGAGTTGCTACCGGGAGGGTGTTACAATGGAAATTTTAGTAGTATGCCCTAAAGCATATCATTTAATATGTATCCTGTACATATTTTATTAATAAAAAGGTATTTTCACTTTTTCATTTACATAATATATTTATGTGTAATAGAAAAGGACCATTGATATATTGTTAGAAATTTTATTCTTAAGTTGTTAAGAATATGAGTGATAGTATTTCTAGCACAAAGTATCATAAATTAGCTCACAATCGAGGATACTTCACAATAAGGACATGACTTATCCAGAAATATTGTAATCATATTTGTTCTCAAGTTATTTATATGAGATGTAAATAAGATGGAATAGTGAGTCTCATGCCATATAACAAACATGATAGGCACTTATGCATGATAAGTAGGCCGAACCAGTGACACTTATGACAATCACGTGGAGTTTACTCTTGTCAATACTTTATCATAAATCATATCAGTACATATAATCTTTGGACTTGAGATAATACAGTTATCTTGTTTATAGGTGGTTTGAGTTTGATAATGCTTTCATACTTGTACTGTGTATGGGTATATGGCCATGTGTTGGCTCCTACTAGTTATATATGGAGGTAGGTGTTGACCAAGATGGAATCTATTCCTCTAAGTAAATAGAGATAAAATCCTATGTTCATTTAATTGTTCTTGAAGTTTCAAGTTCCTGGTTAGGACAGATAGATTTAATCAAAAAAAAGTTTCTGATGAGAAAATCTTTTAATCAAGAACTAGAATTAAAAGAGAATATAATATTCATAGCAAATGGGGTTTGACATAAACCATGACTCCAGCTTGAATTGGGATTTTATAACAGAGAGATTTTAGTGCATGGTAACTTATGATTATAGGGTCATTTAAGGTAAACCTTATTACTGATTGGGTGGCCATGGCATGCTATGCTAGGTGTTAACCATGGTCTATGAGGTGCATAAAATGATTTAGAGAAATCATTTATGGTAAGAAAGAGTTCTGATGAAAGTAAGAGTTGATATCATGTCTCATTGCCAATTAGTGATGAGCCTCGTAAGTCACACACATACACAAGTAATCACCAAAGTAAATATGATTTAGTTAATTAATTAAAGAGTTTAATTGATTAATTAAATAGGTTTGGGTTGCAATTAGATTGCAAAGTCCCTAGCATGGCTTGAAACCAAATCTAGGTTATTGGATGTATAGTATAAGTTAAATTTATATTTAAAGTGTTTAAATATGAATTTAATTAATGAGAAATTAATTAATATAGATTAATTAATTTATTTATATTTGATATAAATTGATTAGAAGAAGAGAAATAATTATTTTGCGTTGAGAACTCAAAATTAAGACACAGGGGCATTTTGGTCATTTCACAGGGTGACATGCGGCACCATGAGATGGTGACACATGGCACTACACATAAGCTTGCCAAATGTCTTTTAATCATGTAAGATGATTAAAATTAAGATTAAATATAGGTTTGACACTTGGCACAATGTGATTGGGTCAATTAAGCCTAGAGCCAATCAGAAGGTGACATGTGGCAAGGGTTTTAAGTGGTGACCTAGCTATATAAGTGTAAGGATGAAAGAACAAAATACAACCAGCTGCTGCCTCCCTTTGTACCACCACCCTTGAGGCTGCCATTCTCTCTTCTTCTTCATCTCTCATCAATTCCAAGAGATTAGCAAACAATCTCTTGAATTAAAAATACTAGAAATTATTTCTAGTATTCTATTTGCATCTCTAATCTCTCAAAAGGCAAAACTTGATTTTCTAATTCATAGAAAAAGGTTTAGAAGCTGTTCAAGGGCTGCCATAGGTGATCTTGGTGTGGACAAGCTAGAGGGACAACATCTGGTGTCCTAAAGATGCATCCCAAAGGTGCCAAACACACTGTAGTGCATCAAGAGGTTAGTGCACTTGTTCTTGATCTAATCTAGGGTTCTAAAATTAATTTGATTAATTCTAAAATCTAAATGGTAAGTATAGATCCAAAAACAAATTAAAAGAGTTTTAATATGTTGTTTATCATTGAAATCAAATAGATAAAAATAAATCTTACATGATGCATGTGACCCTAGGTAAAATTTTTTTTAATTCAATTATATAAACTTGTGTTTTTCATGCTTCCGCTCCTTCAATTGGTATCAGAGTCACTATATTTGCCATTTAGATTATTCAATATGAGATTTGTTTGTGTGATTTGATCAAAAGTTGATCAATTCATTGCTAGTTGGAATGAACAAGGTGGCGGCATAGTAGAGTGCACCATGGGTGCGCATGGTTTGGCTCCTTCCATGGTGTGCGCAAGATTTGGTTTTTAATTTGCAATTGTTGTATGATCTAAAGGCTCATCCTATGTCTAATTAAATTGTTTAATTAGAGTTTTAATCGCACAATTAAATTTTGACTCAAATCAGAATTTTAAAAATTGTTTGTGATTCAAATTTGAATTTTAAAATTTATTTAAATATGATTCAAATCTGAATTTTTTAAAGTTGATTGAATCATATTCAAATCTGGATTTTTAAAGTTGTTTGAATAATATTCAAATCTGAATTTTTAAAAAATTGTTTGAATGTGATTCAAATCTGATTTATAAAAATTATTTGAATGTGATTCAAATATGAATTTTTAAATTTTTTTGAATGTGATTCAAATCTAAATTTTTAAATTTGTTTAATCATATTCAAATCTAGATTTTTAAGTTGAATATAAGATATTCAATTTAATTTAATATGTATGTTTTATTTAATTGTTAAATAGTGATATGCATGATGGATGATCATGGACTATAAAAGACCAATGTGATTGGATTTATTTCTTTTATGTTTCTTTGGGATTGTAAATTAATTAATTTATTTTAATTTATTTTGGGCATGTATTATTAAGGTTGTAATAATTTTGGGTTGTAATTTCATTTATTTAAGTTCTTGTAAATTCGCCTTGGTATGTCAATGATTACTATGTAATTGGATTGCAAGAAGATCAAGGAGGTCAAGAGCATTGGTGGGACCAGTGGGAGGAATTCAAGATTAAGTGTTGATTATGTACTCCTTCAGCAACTCTTGTAAAATGAATGAATGAAATGCACCTAGGAATGCCCTGATTCAATTCTTGGTGGCTCAGAATTGAATCCCTTAGAAAGTCCATGATCATACCATATTTACTGTTTATCCATGAATGCATGAGATGTATGGGAATGTATGCAAGTATATGATATATGCATGCTAAATGGATAATGTGCAAAGTGAGGCCTTAATAGTAATTAGGATTACCATAAAATCTTCCAAACAAATGATTTGGAAATGCTATAATTAAAGTAATTATGACATGGGCCCTCCATTGGGGCAATTATTTTAAGAAATTTTAAATAGTTGCATATGATGCAATTAATTTAAGAGATATTCTTAAGAATAATTGTTAAGCATGAGATCTTGTGAATATGTAAATGGTTTGGTGGCCAATATTGGATGTACCTAAGGATATTAAAATTATTTGCATAATTACTGGCTCAATGGAATCAACTTAACTAATGCAAGATAAGTCAATAATGGATGTACCTGAGATTTTGAGCATTAGGGGCTAGGTAAAGGATTGAACCTCACATGAGATGTGATAGGCAAGGAGTTGCCCACTTATAGTTTATTGTAATTCCAATAATGGATGTACCTGAGGATGATCAATAGAATTATAAGAATTCAATCACCCACTAGAAATCCATCCAACTAGGATTTCCGTTTTCTACTTTGAAAGTGTAGGATTCGCTAAGTTAGTGAGAGGACTAATTTGATTAAAAGAACATAATCATTTTGGTTAATTACATGATGCATTTACTAATTAATCTGGTTATTTTCTGTAGTTAATTTTCTGATAATAATGAGCATAGAACAACCACCACCGTCCAATATCCTTGTGAGTATACTTGATCGCAATGGGTTGATAGGACCTAATCTGTCTAATTGGCTAAGAAATTTGAAACTTATCCTAAACCTTGAACATATAGGATATGTTCTAGACTAAAATGTTCCTGGTCCTTTACCTCTAGAGGCCACCGAAGAGGAATATGAAATTTTGGACAAGTGGAAGGAGCATGATATGAGAGCTAAGCGTTACATGCTTGCTTCCATGAGTAATGAGTTACAAAAGCAACATGAGAACATGCAGAGTGCGAGTGAGATCCTCCTTCACCTACAAGAGTTGTATGGTGAGCACAACAGGAATGCTAGGTATGAGATATCTAGGCAGTTGTTCCGCATGAGGATGTCTGAGGGATAGAATGTTGGGGATCATGTCCACAAGATGATTCGGCTAATTGAGCAACTGGAACGTTTTGACTTTAACATGGATTTCCAACTGCAGATGAATTTGATCCTTCAGTCCCTTCCTGAGTCTTTTGGGAATTTTGTGACAAATTTTCATATTACTAAACAGGAATGCACCTTGGCTGGTTTACTCAACATGCTGGTTATTGCCCAAAAGAATATGCCGGGCAATAAAGGAAAAGAGGTAGCTTTGATTGCATCTTCTTCTATTGGAAAGTCTAATAAGAAGAAGGGCAATAAGAAAAAGAAACCTCATATTCCTGGTCCTTCCAAGAAAATAAGTAAACAGAAAGGGAAAACTAAAGCTGATGGAGGCAAAGGAAAGTGCTTCCACTGCCAGAAGGATGGGCAATGGAAGAGAAACTGCCCAGAGCATCTTGCTTCTCTGAAGGACAAGAAGGATAGACCTTCGGAATATATGTCCATATCTTGTTATTTAGATTCTAATGATACTCATAGTTCATCTATAGCTTGGGTTTTAGATACTAGTGCCAGTTCTCACATTTCTTATGATATGCAGGAACTAGCAAATAGTAGCAGCTTGCGTTCTCGAGATGTTAGAGTCTGGATTGGCAATGGCTCAACTGTTGAAGCATTAGCGATAGGATTTAAATCTTTTTGCATGTCTGGACATGTTTTGTATTTGAATAATATTTATATGTACTGATGCTTTTAAGAACATCATTTCTATATCTAGTTTGACTAGAAATGGTTATGAATTTCAGTTCACAGATGATGTTTGCAATATTTATTTTGGAAATAAATATGTTGGTTCAAGTTATTAAATGATGGTCTTTATTATTTGGATAATACTGACAAACACAAAATAAACACAAGTGATCTAAATGAATGCAATGCCATGGTGAAAATCAACTCAAGTTCAAAATATATTTGGCACTTAAGGTTATGTCATGTTGCAGAAGATCAGATTGCAAAACTGGAGAAAATGGGGATTCTTTCCTCATTGGGCACTGAGCCTACTCTAACTTGTGAATCTTGCCTTCAGGGCAAAATGACTAGATCACCCTTTGTTGGACAAAGCTAAGGGCTAAAAATATTTTGGAGCTAATACATAGTGATGTATGTGGTCCATTTAAGGAAATGGCTAGAGGCGGTTTTCATTACTTTATTACCTTTACTGATGATAAATCAAGGTTTGGGTATTTGTATTTGATGAAATACGAACATGAATCCTTTGAAAAGTTCAAAGAATTTAAATCTAAAGTAGAAAATCAAACAGCAAAGAGCATTAAAGCTCTTCGATCTGATCATGGAGGTGAATATTTGAGTATTGAATTTGATGAATACTTGAGAGAGCATGGCATTGTTTCCCAGCTGACTCCTCCAAGAACACCACAGCTGAATGATGTATCTGAAAGGAGAAATCGTACCCTATTGGATATGGTACGTAGTATGATGAGCTATACTGATATGCCAATCTCCTTTTGGGGATTTGCATTAGAAACAGCTTTGTATATTCTGAATAGGATTTCATCAAAATCAGTTTCTTTGACACCTTATGAGATATGGCATGGAAGAAAACCAAGTCTTAAGCATGTTAAGATTTGGGGTTGTCCTGCTTATATCAAAAAGCTGAATACTGATAAATTGGAAACCAGATCAGAAAAGGGTCGATTTGTTGGATATCCAAAAGATAGTTTTAGATATTATTTTTATTTACCTACTTCACAAAAGGTTGTGGTAAGTAGAGATGCCACATTTCTTGAAAAATAGTTTGTTCAAGAAGGAGGCAAAGGAAGGAAAATAGAGTTAGAATTGGAGAAATCTGACCAACCAACATATCAGATGGATATAGATCCATCTAGTCAACCTACACCTATTGATGAAACATTTACAACTATTCCTCGTAGAACAACCAGGGTATCTCACCCACCAGTGAGATATGGTTTCCTTCATGAAGAAGAACAAAAGTTGTCTACTCATGAAGAAGTAGATCATGGAGATGATCCACTTACCTATGAAGAAGCTATATTAGATATAGACTCTTCAAAATGGATTGATGCTATGAAATTCGAGATTGATTCCACGTATAAGAATCAAGTTTGGGATCTTATTGACCCACCTGAAGGTATTGTACCTATAGGGAACAAATGGGTTTTTAAGAAGAAAATTGGTTCTGATGGAAAGGTAGAGAGACCTATAAGGCAAGGCTAGTAGCAAAAGGGTTTCTCCAAAGGCAAGGAATCGACTATGAGGAGACTTTCTCGCCTGTTGCCATGCTTAAATCAATTAGGATTTTATTAGCAATAGCTACATACTATGGTTATGAGATTTGGCAGATGGATGTCAAAATAGCTTTTCTCAATGGATACATTGAAGAAAACATTTTTATGAAACAACCTAGGGGTTTTGAATCCCAAGATGGTTCCAAGGTATGCAAGCTAAAGCGATCCATTTATGGATTGAAACAAACTTCGAGGAGTTGGAACATCCGTTTTGATGAAGCCATTAAATCATTTGGTTTTATCAAAAATGAGGATGAGCCATGTGCATATAAGAAGGTTGTGACAGTGCTATCACTTTCCTTGTCTTATATGTAGATGACATACCGTTGATGGGTAATGACACAGGTATGTTAACAACCGTAAAGGTATGGTTGTCAAATACATTCTCCATGAAAAACATAGGGAAGGCAACCTATATTATTGGGATTCGCATTTATAGAGATAGAGTGAAAAGAATAATTTGTTTATCCCAAAGTCTATACTTAGAAAAGGTGTTAAAGAGGTTTAACATGCTTGATTCCAAGAGAGAATTGTTGCCAATGAGACATGGTATCCACCTTTATAAAAAGATGTCTCTAAAGAAACCTGAAGAAAGAGATAAAATGGCCAGGATTCCATATGCTTCGGCTATTGGAAGTTTAATGTATGCAATGTTGTGTACTAGGTCGAATATCGCATATGCTGTCAGTTTGAATAGCAGGTATCAATCCAATCCAGGTTTGAAACACTGGATAGCTGTCAAGAATATCCTTAAGTACTTGAGAAGAACTAAGGATTTATTCTTGATTTATGGAGGTGGAGACTTGCAATTGGATGGTTATACTAATTCTGATTTTCAATTAGATATCGATGATAGAAAGTCTACCTCTGGGTATGTGTTCATTTGTAATGGAGGTGCAGTCAGTTGGAAGAGTTCCAAACAGAGTACGACTACAGATTCCACTGCCGAGGCTGAGTATATTGCTGCATCAGATGCTGTAAAGGAAGCTGTTTGGATAAAGAAGTTCGTGATAGAACTTACAGTAGTTCCTTCCATTAAGTCAGCAGTTCCACTTCACTGTGACAACAATGGAGCAGTCATACAGGCTAAGAAACCCTGGTCTCACTAGAAATCCAAACAAATAGAAAGGCGCTACCACATTATCAGAGAAATAGTTGGACGAGGCGATGTAGCCATGCAGAAAATAGCATCAGCTAAAAATCCAGCTAATTCATTCACTAAGCTTATTTCACAGACTCAGCTAGACCGACATCTTGAGAAGATGGGTTTAAGATATTGTAATGAATGGCTCTAGTGCTAGTGGGAGATTGTTAGTAGTATGTCCTAGAGCACATCATTTAGTATGTGTCTTGTACAAGTTTTTATTAAAAAAAGGCATTTTCACTTTTTCGTTTACATAATATATTTATGTGTGATAGAAAAGGTCCATTGATATTTTCTTAGAAATTCTATTCTTAAGTTGTTAGGAATATGAGTGACAGTATTTCTAGCACAAAGTATCATAAATAGGTTCACAATCGAGGATACTTCACAATAAGGACATGACTTATCCAGAAAGATTGTATTCATATTTGTTCCCATTTTATTTATATGAGATATAAATAAGATGGAATCGTGAGTCTCATGCCATATAACAAACATGATAGGCACTTATACATCATAAGTAGGTCGAACCAGTGACACTTATGACAAGCACATGGAGTTTACTCTTATCAATGTATTGTCATAAATCATATCAGTGCATATAATCTTTAGACCTGAGATAGCACAGTTATCTTGTATATAGGTGGTTTGAGTTTGATACTGCTTTCATACTTATACTGTGTATGGGTATATGAGCATGTGTTGGCTCCTACTAGTTATATATGGAGGTAGGTGTTCATTAAGATGGAATCTGTTCCTTTAAGTAAATAGGGATAAAATCCTATGTTCATTTAATTATTCTTGATGTTTCAAGTTCCTGGCTAGGACAGATAGATTTAATCAGAAAAGAGTTTCTGATGAGAAGATCTTTTAATCAAGAACTGGAATTAAAAGAGAACATAATATTCATAGCAAATGGGGTTTGACATAAACCATGACTCCAACTTGAATTGGGATTTTGTAACAGAGAGATTTTAGTGCATGGTAACTTATGATTATAGGTTCATTTAAGGTAAACCTTATTACTAATTGGGTGACCATGGCATGCTATTCTAGGTGTTAACCATTGTCACACCCTGCTCCTCGGTAAGGCATAACATGATCCCATAGTATACCTAATGAATTACCAACTTCGTCTACTGATAACCCATTAAATACACTACAAGGGATTTTAAAAAACTTTTCTTACTTTTTTTACAGTGGTGAGCACTATTTACAGGTGTTAAAGACTTTGGTGAACTGAGTGAAATAACTAACTCATTTGGCTTATTTGGAATTTTTGTAAAAATTTTGGCAGAGTGCCATCTGTATTTTGGATAAAACAGTTCTTCAGAAAACCTGTAAAAAGACACTTCAATAATTTTCCAAATCTCAACTCCAATACATTTCTCAACACAACAATTTATCAACTCAATTCCATAGAAATTTTTCAAAGTCTGAGATAAGGAAATATAATACAATTTTCACAAGTCAAATAACTCATAATTAATTTACAACTTCAAGGTACAATTTGAATTTACAACTGCTCAAAACCAAAAGCAAAATGTACATACAGTGTCATACATTACAGTACAAAATGCAAAATATTGGTATACTCATTATGCCAGGTAATCCCTCGCTGGATGTATATGCAGCCTAGTCTGCTGCCCTGTCGGTCTCTCTACCTGCGACAGCAATAAAAAGCTATCGCTGAGACAATGTCTCAGTGTTGCACAACATTAACCAATTACAATTTAAATCACAATTCATAAGTCATATAAATAGTGGATACTCAAAACCATAGTTAAATTCAAGACAATAAATGTCAACAAGAATTTAAACTCCATTTGTCAATATCACAATAATTTTCCATAAGTCAGATCATGTTTGAATTCAAAAGACAGCATATGTCAATG